>NC_091931.1:22134153-22239153 GCF_041260155.1 Ptychodera flava
TTACATTTGTGTAAATATGTTGTATCACTTGTAGACCATCGACTGGCGTATGTACTGCAATGGCTTGCTCTCAAGATCGCACTGACGCTGCTGAATTTAAATATGAGCCGCTGGAAGGGGACAAGGCCGCAGATGTAGTGAGCAGACACATGAAACAGGAGGTTGATGAAAATCCACCTGATTATAGTTTGATTGAAAATGACCTCACCAGTATTGACAACATTCTGGAATTTCTATCGAGTGAGGCAAACTTGACGGCCGACGAGTGCAAACTAGAGATAGTGAACCAACTTAAGAAACTAAGCGGGCTGTATGATCATTCGGAAAGCGCGGAGAAGCATAAGCAGTTTTCCAACTACCTGGTCCAGGGCGATTATCCGACGTTGTACATCAAAATGCACAAGCAATGGCACTCGACGATGCACGAGGACCAGGGATACTTATGTGCAGTGGAGAGAGCGACCGTGATTCTGGTGAACACGTGCGACTCGTCGCCGAAAATGTGTCAGACTGTCGGTAAGGCGGGACTGGTGAAGATCCTTATCGAGGAGCTCAAACAGATGAAGGGGTACGCCTCGCAGTCACAACGAGATAAAATCAAGGACAACTATGTGCATTTTCTGCTTGCCACCCTGCACAACGTCATACGCCTTTGCAACGACAACCGTGGCTACTTCCGAGACGCAGGGGCAGTTTCCTTGTTTCAGTTTTACTTAAAGCGGGACAATCCCCTTTACAGGGCGCTGGCCTTGTTGACGTTGTCCTACATCATCGACGACGAAGAGAATGACAAAATCAACGCGGGAAACGAAAATATTGAATTCTTAGTCGCTTTACTGAAATCCGCCATCGATGCTGAGAACCATCGTGAACAGGAAAATCTCTTTCATGTGACTGAGTTGGTAGTCGGGATGACGAAGCTGGCCTTGAACGATGATAATAAGGTAAGACAAGGAAAGGTAATGAAAGTGAAAAGTCTATAAATTGTGAAACTCAGTCTAACATCTAATTATTCAGGTAGACCCTTATAATGCTATCGGCAAATTTGCACATAGCAAAGTCGTACAGAATATAGGAAGATAAACACATCTAAACAAACCAACAAACGAACACGATTAGTAACCAAATAAATAAATAAATAAATAAATTACCTACTACTAATCTCACACAAACAATACTATTCATTGTGACAAACAACTTTCAATGTATGGCGTCATCTGAACAGAAACAATTTTCATTTTCATGTATTTTTTTGATATTTTATTCCGTATATAATTGAGTCACCACAAGTTCACTTCGCCAAATTTTAGGGCGATGGCAATGAACTTTCTTGTGTAAATTTTCAATCATAGACACAAGACTCAAGCATAAACAGTTCTTTGCGCAGTCTTATGTAAATTCATTTTGGATTGACGACATCATTCTGTAATAGTGGTAGTCGCAAAAGTTAGCTTCATCCGAAACTTAAACACGGACTATCGTCATCAAATGCCTTGAAACCGCGTTCCTAACTAACTTTCTTTAAGTTTGTGGCTAGGCTGGTAACATGAAGGTTTCACGCGCCAAGAACCTGGAAGCTCGGACTTTTCTTGAGGACACTGTGAATATATTTGATCATAATCAGGAATGAAATTCAGGGGTCACGGACACGGAATTTTGTTACTGGAGAAACATATTAAATCAATCTACGAAAAGTTAAACTTGCCGCTAATACAACTCTATAAAGAAAACTAATTTTTTTGATTTTATAAAAATAATACTTTGAAAACTTCATTAACTCTGCAAGCTTTATTTTGAGTCGACGAAGCACATATATTCGAAGTATATTTATAGTAAAATCTTTAGAGTCCAAATGTGTACTCGAACTCAACCAACTGCTTTTCTATACACATGACATGCATCACGATGTCGTAGGTTACAATAGTTAAAGTCGGTGTTCTGCCCTCTCTGGTGAAGCTGTTACAAGAAGACAGCAGTCTGGAGGAACAACGACTCTCGGCTACCGCTCTCTGGACTCTGGCTTTCCACAAAGACAACAAAGACAAAATAAGGAAGGAAAAGGGCTGCACGAAAGGTTTGTTATGTCAAACGAATCGAGGTTTCGAATAAACATAACTACAATTGCAGGGAGTGGTATGACACTATGATTTAAGTTTGTAAAATGCTGCTCATCTATTTACATAAGCCAAGCGTCATTAGGTTGATCTTACCTCAGGCCACAGTCCCTCTATAGAGGGACTGTGCTCAGGCTTAGCCTGACGTTTAGTCAATAGGACTTCTTCTACATTGATAGATGTTACTGAGAAAGTAACTGCCTGTGTAAAACGTATCACTAATTTTGTTTTATCAGTTTAATTAATACTGAAAGTTTACCAAATATTCTCATCTATTATACCATGAATATATACCAAACCGCATTACATACAAGTAGTGTTTATACAAACATGTTGCGCAGCATTAGACCTCAATCATGTGGGGCTGACCACCATAAACTCAATATTTGCATTGTTAATTCTCTCACGCCATGAATAATGCTGATACTGTTTGTGCAAGCTGACGACAGCCTTTTGACACTTTGCCTTTTCAATCAGATTATTCGATTGCATTGCAGCTTTGAGAAGACTTAAGGACGAAAAAGATGACAAACTGAAGAAGGCCTGTGCAGGAGCACTGTGGGAGCTTAGACTTGGTCACGTGATGATAAGTTACAATTGGCACGTTCAGGGCCGGATGATAAAATTGAAAACCAAACTCCAAGAGGCAGGATATGATGTGTGGATGGATATTGAGAAAATGAGTGAGTGTCCTCTTGGTGGCAACAAAGAATATTTCCTTATAAGTTGAGTTTACCCGCAAAATTGACGAAATGCAAACAAAAACACGACACGAGAAAGGAAACGAAAGTAAAACCATGTGCTCATATTAAATGTTCATGTAAATATATTTAATGTACACATACCTACGGAAATTCATGCGTATGTATCCACACACCTTAAGGATAACCGGTCGGTATGTAAACGTTTACGCTAAGACGTGGACATAGATAGACCAATGATTGTATCCTGAATTTGCCCTTTTTGCCGAATTTCTACTTCACGAGATATTGTAATTTCTTTACTTTTCTAGAAGGCAATATCCTACAAGCAATGGCGGGTGCAGTGGAAGGCGCCAACGTTGTGTTAATCTGCGTGTCAGAGAGGTATAAAAACAGTAACTCTTGCAGATCGGGTGAGTATTCTTCAAGACGCAGTATTTTGAACTCGAAATGATTAAAAATTTATGCTTTTTATGAGCGACTAATTCTCTCTAATGAGTAATATTCTTCGGGGTTTACGCTAATAAATACAGCAAACATAAGTTGAAAGGCTGCAAAAAAAATTTAAAAAAATAACAACAATACAATTCTTTTACAACGAAATTTGAGTCATAATAAAGTCTTTCAATAAACTTTTTAAACTTATTTACATGCGAGTTTTACGTCAACTGGTAAGCAATTCCACGCTTCTGTCGCTCTATAATGGAACGTTCTTTTGCCAGCATTTGAAATACAACGTGGACTGTAGAAATTAAACTGTGAAGCTGACCGTGTAGGATACAAATTTACGTGACTTTGCGGAATAAATACATTACAGAGAGAAGTTGGAACAGTAGTTGATATACATTTGCACACTGTGAGGGCGGGCAAGTGAAAAATACGCTGCTTTACTGACATTACATCAAACGTAGAAAAGAGGTCTGCAGATCGATAATCATAGGGTAAATTAAACAAGACACGCAGAGCTCTGTTTTGCAAAATGAAAACCTTATCAAGATTATATTCCGTAGTGTTACCCCAAACGATGATACAGTAATCACTCGAACTTTGGATTAAACCTTAATATAACACGATTCGATTATTAAGTGGAATAAACGGACAAAGTCTGCGAATTAGACCAATCCGTTGACTTACATTCTTAAATATATTATGAACATGATTGCTTGAGGATACGGTTTCGTCAAGAACCCCTCCTAATACAGAGCCATATCGTACACTAGATATTTCACAGCCTTTAATCATTACAGATAAAGAATTGGCATTTCTGACACGACCCAACTTATGTGGAGCTGCTATAATAAGACACTTGGTTTTAGAAACATTAATACGCATAGAATTAGAGGCTATTTAGTTAGAAATTGGACGGATTTCAAAATCTATTGCATCATTCACTTATGAAATATTTGACCATTAGCAAGAAGTGTTTGATCGTCTGCACACATGTGTAAACTTGAACAATTGACAGATAAAGGGAGATCATTGATAAAAATAATGAACAAGAGAGGTCCAAAATTGAATATTGCGGTACACCAGTATTAACATTAAATCTCTTTGAGTTACAGCCCATGTAATTTACAAACTGCTCTCGATTTGAGAGGTAGGATTTAAACCATTCAATAACAGTACGTGATAAACCATACATTGACAACTTATGCAATAAAATATTATGATTGATGAGATCAAACGCTTTCGACAAATCTAGAAGAACAGCACTTTATATTACCGTTATAAATAAAGAATAAAATCTCATCAGTTAAACGAATCAAGGCAGTTTGACAAAAAAGTATTTTCTGAAACCAGATTGATTGTCAAAAAGTAGACCCATACCAGAAAAATAACTAAATACAGCATCGTGGATATGTCTTTCCAGTATTTTTGAAAGTGCCGGTAGCACTGCAACGGGACGATAATTAGACATATCATTAATATTACCCATACCTTTGTAAAGTGGAAAAACTCTGGCACATTTGAAGGCAGTAGGAAAGACAGAATAAGTTATGCATATATTAAATAAGTATGCCAAAATATCAGGAATTACAGATGCTCCAATTCTTAAAAGTTTACTAATTCACATTATCTGCACCAGTAGATTTTACTTGTAACAATTAATTATATACAAACTCTTTCCTTAGAGGAGGAATTTCAAACAAAAGGAAACTTTAATTTCCAAGTGACTCTCCTGGCAAATTGCCACAATTAATCAAATTATCAAATCGACTGGAAGGTAAAAAACGATCAGTACAACGTGTGAAAAGGCGTACAAATAAATTGGCAATATCATCATTTGCATAGCAAATATTTTCGTTGGTAAAAAGAACATTACAGTAAGGCGCCATTAACTTAGGAATGCCCTACTTCCCTAGAGGATCAATTTTCACAGACCTGCCTGCACTACAATGGCACCAGCTGGATTAGATAAACATAACAATGGAACATTCACACCTTGGGGATTAAAAGTCTTCTGTTTGTCACCCGAGTTGGTCAGGCAAGGACTCGGGTTTCAGGTACCATGCAAGTTAATGCAGTCTTCCCCTAATGAGTCCTTTCTGAAAGTTTTCCCTTAAAACGCCCCACACTCTTAGAAACTGAAGCAAATTGCATTGAATCTATGAGTAGGATCTGTGTCAAATTAAGCAAACAATAGCCTAATCCCTTGTTGAATTGAATGAAAAAAATACCATATTTTTTGACTCAAAGCATTTTAGTTTCTTGCTAAATCAGCGTATACACTAGAACAATAACAGCCTCACTGGATCAGATCAACACAACTCGCAAAATCGTATTCATGAATTTATGGTGGCGTTTCACTTAGACAAAACACTTTTTAAAGTAATATTTCTTATTAAATGTGACATTAAAACCCGAACATACTATAATATATATTTTCCAAAATCAGAGAATAAAAACGTTAATATTGTAGCAAAAGTTTGCTCGAAGGATGAAGGGGTACATATAAGGGGTAGAAAACCTCAATTTTGTGTTAATGATAAAAATTAATTGAAACCAAAAACTAAATAAGACTTTGAATTTTAATGTTTGATTAAAAGAACGACATTGTTTGCATCTTATATACCGATTCTTAAATGGCAGTGGTTGAAATATTGACATTGAAATAAATGATTATAATTATTAACAAATTGAAATGACTCTTATTCAAAATGTGAGACTTTTTAACCAAACATAATTATTGTACAGTATTTAAAGATCATGATGTAAACACTTCACAAAATTTGACCAATCAAGAGTGCAATTCAATTTTTTCGAAATGTTGAAAACGAAAACAAATGAAACTAGGCAATCGGGTGATTTGCTTATCTTTTCACTTCTTTTTCACCTGCTTGGCATTATAATAGGTTAACCCGGCCAATATGTTAACATTGAATGGACTCATTAATAAAAATTGAATTAACTTTTGCAACACACGATTATTAGCAAAATGCGCTGTGTAATGTGCAACGCCACCTGAAGTTGGAAATATAGCAAATAGGATCACACACTCAGCAAAGGTGTATGCAAAATATATTTTGCGTTCGTAATAGACGGGAAATTTGTGTTCGGGGGAGGGGGGGGGTTATTGTTATTACTACCAATTCCAAAACTAATAGGCTGATATTTAACTCACATCGACGTTGCCCCTAACCTGAAGTAAATGAGTAAACTAGTATAATGTTACTCTAAAATCTGCACAAAATATTTGGAGGGAGGGTCACTTGCCCCTGGATAGGGCAGGGTGAACCTTGCAGATTTCAAACTACAACGCACAAACCAATTCTCATTTAAGTCAAAAGTTTGGCAGGATTCAGCAATGGGGTCAAAAGTCATCATCTTTCAATTTTGTCGGACAAAAGTATGCTCAGGGCGAAAAAAGGGGTTGGGGTCGAAACTGCAATAAAAGTACCTTCCCATGGAAGTGCCACTTCCTCGGAATGATTACTTACACAAGTTATAAAAATCTCTATTATCTCTGCTGCTTGCTAATCAAGCAAGCAGCAAGAACATCCCACAGAAGCTTTATTTGTGGTGATTGCATGACTCCGCGTCTTTTTTTCAGTAGGCTTTTACACAAGGCTTCATGAAGTTGAGGTGGCGGATAAAATAAGGGGACTTTGAAGGACCAAAACCACACGATGTTTTCTTATTACCTAATGATACAGAGCAATTTTCAGGAGTTATATAAAAAAGCTGCTTTTACTATTACGAAAATACGGTAATACAGAACGTTGTGATTCACATAAAAGCAAAATATTAAACTTGTTGTCAAATGTTCCACACAGAGGCCTCTTACGCATTCCAGCGGAAGAAACGTATCATTCCCATTATAGTAGAAAAGGACTACCGTCCCGACGGCTGGCTTGGACTTCTGACCCTCCCCGAGTTGTACTTTGACTTCACTTCCGATGAGCAATTGGAGAAAAATTTCGACGAGTTGGTCCGTCAGATCGGTGACCATGGAAACCTCAACGATGACGGGAAAGACGGTAAGACATCCAAGCATTCAAAATCAAAGTTTTGTTCCCATGAAAAGGGATATGATAAATGACTCTTATAATCAATGTATCTTACAATTAAAAAGAAACAGATAACAAAAATGTAAAAAACTCCAATGTTAACTTCTGTGGAAACGAAAATAAACATCACAACGTGTAAAGTGGCTCCATCATGTGCAATCATGACATCAGGCACTTAAGTGCATGAGTGACGCATTATGGTAGGGATTATTTGTTCAGTCGAAATCGGTGGGTAGTATTACTAGAAGAACGGCAGACTCAACTATTTTTCACACTTAAAGCTTCATGTACCCACCACACATACAGCCACATCATACATCATTTGAAAGCTTATTATCGTTACTTCAAGAAAATTGACGATGTGGAGCTGCCAAGGGTCGAAACCCCTTAATTTCGATAATTTACCAAATTTGCATAAATGCACTATAAAATTAGAAAATTCGTTGTTTACTACTCTAAACATACTATTAAACTGTCGAGTGATATATCAAATGAAAGATATTAGCATGTGAAATAGAACTGTCAACTCCAAAAGTTGAATATTTTCATTTAAATCGTGAATATATTAGCATCTTTTAAAATTAATAAACGTGTAGTAAATACGGATAATGCCCACATTATGAAGAAAAATATCTGAGGTTTGATTTGCAATTGATTTTGGTTGTTAACGATATGCACACTGGGATCTTTGACCATCTAATTCCCATATAGCTTAACTAACAAGCAAACACTAAAGTTGTGCGTTGGATAGCCCTTATGTATTATTGATGTCATTTGAATCTCTCTAGAAATCTTGTTTTGATGGCTACTTATTTGTTACCACATTTGTGTTACATCGATTGTTTCAGTTTAGTTATGTGGAACATGTAGACGGAAGGCACCATATTTCATTTCATATACATGTATATATATATATATATATATATATATATATATATATATATATATATATATATATATATATATATATATATATATATATATATATATATATATATATATATATATATATATATATATATATATATACACACACACACACACGCCATTAACGATTGTATCAAATGTGATCTAAAGACATTCAATGGCGGTCAGTCAACCCTGTGGAATCATTTTACGTTTTTTCAAATGTGATCTAAAGACTTTCAATGACGGTCAGTCAACCCTGTGGAATCATTTAGCGTTTTTTCCCAAATATAGCACAGTGGAAACGAAGCTGAACCCTGATCATATACAACACTTATTCTTTTAATAATATCCATAGTTCATATTTATTGAATGTTGTAACGAGTCTATAAATAAGTTTACAATGTTTGCGCAGATTCTTTACAGCACATTTAGTTATCTATCGGATCAGTACTGCAGGAGTATAAAACTTGGTGCAGTTATTTCGGAGTGATATGACTAATGACAAAACTTCATAAAATATGCAAATGAGCTCTTTATTAACTTGACACTGCTGAATGTTTCTCATGCAATTAGATATATATCAGATTAATATTTGAAGCAGTTATCATCAAAATTGGTGTAGGAATTTCGGAGTTAATTCACTAATTACAAAAGTTCATTCAATATAACAATGAGCAGATAATTGACATGACACTCACAGTTTCGTCAAAATGTTCTGAGAGTGTCAACTGTAAACAGTTCCGACAAATTCTGTGCATTATTTCTTGATATATGTTGACACTGTCATTACTGTCTCCATAGGAAACCATTATATGAAAAAAAATGATATTTCACAACTTCATTAATATGCAAGCCATACTAACCAAAATCTAATCAGTTCTTTCCATAAGTATTTTTAAGTTACCGTGTAAACAGACAGACAGGCAGACAGACATCGCTACGACATTAGTTCTTGTGTGTGAACAAGTGAGCTAAAATTAAGACCTTGATGGCGCTTTAACCCGTGTGGAATCATGGTCCAGTCGTTGAACAACCACATTTCATGTATAAAACTCATTTCGACCAGTTGAAGCTTTGTCTTATTAACCCACGTGTTCACACACGCGAGCTAATTCCATAGCGATGTCTGTCTGTCTGTCCGTGTGTGTGTGTGTGTCTATCTGTCTGTCTGTCTGTCTGTCTGTCTGTCTGTCTGTCTGTCTGTCTGTCTGTCTGTCTGTTTGCACGATAACTCATAAACGCCTCAACAGATTCAAGTCGGATTTGGTAGACAGGTTCACACACTTTAGCTAATGTCATAGCGATGTCTGCCTGTCTGTCCGTGTGTGTGTGTGTGTGAGTGTGTGTGAGTGTGTGTGTGTGTCTGTCTGTCTATTTACATGATAACTCAAAATCGCCTGAACAGATTCAAGTCAGATTCGGTACACAGGTACCATATGTTTATTGCAAGATCTGCTTAGATTCAGGTCAGTGTGGCTTGCATATATAATGAAGTTATGCAATATTATTTTTTGCATACAATGGTTTTCCTATGGAGACAGTAATGACAGTGTCGACATATATCAAGAAACACTGCACAAAATTTTAATGAAACTTTGAACAGATGACAATCTCAGAACATTATGATGATACTGTGAGTGCCTTGTCAATTATTTGCATATTTAATGAACTTTTGTTATAAGTGACATAACTCTGAAATTCCTGCATCTAATTTGATGATACATGTAATAAATATTGATCTGATTTATATCAAATTGTACTAAGAAGCATTTGGCAGTGTCAAGTTAATAAGAAGCTGATTTGCATATTTTATAAAGTTTTGTACTTAGTCATAGAACTCCGAATCAACTGCACCAAATTTGATATGATCTGCTGCAGATACTGTTCCGATAGATATCTAACTGTGGTGTAAAGCATTTAGTAGTGTGAAGTTAATTAAGGATTTACTTGCATATTTAATGAACTTGGTAATTAGGTATATAACTATGATATGGCAGAACCAAATTTGGTGAAAGCTGCTACAGATATTGATGTGATAAATATGTAATTTGCATATTTTATGAAATTTTGTAATTAGTCATATAACTCCGAAATACCTGCACCGAATTTGATAAAATCTGCTGCAGATACTGATCAAGCAGGTACCTGACTGTATTGTGAATCTTTTAGTAATGTGAAGTTAATTAAGGGTTTATTTGCATATTTAATGAACTTTGTAATTAGTGATATTATTCCAAAATCACAGCAATAAATTTGATGAAACTAGCTACAGATGTTGATCATTACTAAATAGCTCATTTGCATCTTTAATAAAGTTTTATAATTAGTCATATAATCCAAAATTAATGCATCAAATTTGATGAAATCTGCTGCATATACTGATCTGACAGATATCTGACTATATTGTAAAGCATTTAGTAGTGTGAAGTTAATTCAGGGTTCATTTATACATTTAATAAACTATATATTTAGGTATATAACTCTGAAATTGCCGCACTAAATTTGGTGAAACCTGCTACAGATATTGATCTGATAAATATCTAATTTAGCTATGAAACATTGAATAGTGTCAAGTCAATTAAGGGTTCATTTGCATATTTAATGAACTTTGTAATTAGTAATTTTACTCTAACATTACAGCATTAATTTAATGAAACGTGCTACAAATGTTGATCTGATAGACATGTAATTGTTCCTCTAAGCATTGAGCAGTGTGAAGATAATAAACAGCTCATTTACATATTAAATAAAGTTTTGTAATTAGCGATTTAACTCTGAGAGTACTGTCCGAAAGTTGATGAAACCTGCTTCATATAATGATACAACAGATATCTGATTGTTCTGTGAAGCGTACTACTATTAACGAACCTGTTGTAAAACACGTGAGCACTAGTTCACATCTGGTTTTAACTGCAGTTTACTAGTATTAAACACGACTGCAACTAATTTGGGAGGATTGCATCTTCTAATAGTTCAAATTTATGATAATTGTTAGGTGCCCTACAAATTATACGTAAAAACCAGTGCACTACAAAAAGGGAAAAGTGGATGAGTGTATATTTTCTGATATTAATATGAAATATACCAAATTATTTCCAATCATATTAATTACAGTATCCTATATTGTTCAGGCACATGCCCAGTTACCTGTATGATGAATTTGGCTTGCATCTCAAACCTAGAAGAATCTGTCAAATCAACATATCAATAAAATAAATAAAATTTTGAATAAATGTTAATGTCCTACTATTAAATCTCTTTTTTACTGTTTGTTTTTACATGTACAAAACTCGGCGTTCTCCAAACTGGGACCATCACGCACTTGGATGTCAGATCGGGAAAACGTAGCATTGTGGGGTTACACAGAGATCGCCACGTGGCTGTCCAAGAATGGATTAGGACATTATAAAAGGAAATTCGAGAAGTTTGCTGGCGGACAACTTTTGTCGCTGAGAAAAATTTGCCGCGATGCGCCTGAATTTTTCTATGGTTCTCTGATAAAGGAACTTGGCTTCATTGATCCCTATGACATTGCACGTTTCAATGAGGCATTGGAAGATATGAAGTTGTAGTACTATCAGAGATGATATTCTTTTTCGAACATCAATGACATCATCATCATCATCATCATCATCATCATCATCATCATCATCGTCGTCGTCGTCGTCGTCGTCTTCCTTGAAAGCAAAAGTGCAACTGCAACAATAGCGGTTGCAGCAGTGTCATCACCTGTGAGGGCGGCAGAACTGGTACACGATCATGCCATATGTCCTAAAGTCAGGGCACTCGCTGACTCAGTAAAAAATTATTTTGAATTAGTTATAGTAAGGAACGCTATAGTTCATGCAACAATGATAATTTAATGAATAGTTTGTGGTGAAGGTAAATTTGTAAAACTGACTTTGATCTTTTTATTCGAAGAATTACATATAAGGTAAGATGAATTACCTTTTATGTTTAACTGATTGTAACAGAGTAGTCAGACTTCAAAGAAGTCGCCTACTATTTTAAAATCTTGATATTATCTAATATCCAATCGACGTATTGATTACTTTTAGTCAATTTCAAAATAATTTCGAATTACAACGTATTCGGGCGATAAGAAAAAAAGTTTCTGGCGATAGAAAATAACGCCACCTGCTATTACAAATGCTCTACTTTGACAAAGTTTGCGACAATTTAACCCAATACGACGTTCACTGTGCCAAAGTCAATATCATCAGTGTTGCCGCCTTTAAAAAACTCACTCATACACTGGCTGTTTGAACATTCTTGTATTGCTTTTATCACATTTTCCGTCGATGAAACTGCACAGAACGCTAACGATAGGTCTTTTCTCGGTAAAGTGTATTCGGGTCGGTACAACGATATGTGTTTCCTACACTCCACGTGTTCCGTGAGTGACAACAGTGGACGTCGTATTTGGTTAAATTGTTGCTAACTCTATCAAAGGAGAACGTGTACAATGGATGCAGTTGGAGTTTATTTTCTATCGCCGAAAAAAGGTTTTTCTAATCACCTTCGAACGTCGGAATTCCAATCTATTTTGAAATTAACTATATTTTTCGTCTAAACCTTTTTGATTTTACATTGAGCGTGCAAACATTTAATGCTTAAAAGTCACCAAAGTAATATCTTTGATAATTCATTATTGAGACGAGGATTCTTACGTATATTAGGCCTGCTGACCAATATCCTCACCCTTTAAAGAGTGTATCATAATCCTTTAAGCTGGATTAATTTGGCGTTAGTTTAATGTTTATCACCAATTCACTGCTGATGTGAGGTGATCCAACTGGAAGAAGTTCATTTTACTTCCATTTGATTAACATCGATATCAGCTTTATCATCGACGATACGTTCTTGTTAATATGTGGAATAAATTTCAAGTTCGAATGGCATGATTGCAAACATGCTTGAAGAAGAGGATAAAATGATTGAGTATTTTATATAAATATTTAGAAGCTAAATTTTTAAGAGTGGTTTAAGAGATTTTTAGAGAATTTTATAAAATCACGACGAGAGGTGACTCAGCGTATATTTAGTTAGAGAGAAGTGATGGATGAGATTTTGTGTGGCTTATTGCTTTGAAGATGCACTTTCAAAGCACCGACGTAACGGAGCTTGACATTTGCCTATTTGAAAGTTGTTAACAAAGACAAAGGGTATTGTATTCAAACAATTCACTCTTGTTGCATACGAAAACTCAGAGTGGTCGTAATGATCACCTACTCTTGGTTTGTGTAATAGTTCTTCCTGTTAGTGACATTATTACTTACGATGAAGTTATGAAGACAAAACAAGTAAATTGTAAAATACGCAAGTCATCGCCAATGACATAGTCTTCAATAGGTCGACTCTTCTACGTGACCTGCTGATCATTGTTTGGATTATACCTTGACATTGACATGCTTGTATAGCTTTTTAGTGAAATATATTCATTGTGAATGTACCTGCGAATGATAATTCAAAACATTGACAAATTCGGAACAAAATAGTCGCCTAGAGGACATATTGGATCATGTCATGAAACAAGTTGATGACTTTCATACAAGGATCATAGAATAGTATTTTCTTACCCGGATCGAGTAGACTCCGTTAAGACATATTCGAACAATGGCTCTTGACAAAACATAATTTTAAGAAGACGGCCGTCAGGAAGCCATATTGAATCAAGTTTTAACAGAAAACGACATGCATATGTATATCATAGTACATTGTCCTTACATCAACATTGAATATGGTTAGTTTTGGCATACCTGCCTAATGGTTTACTGTGTGAAAAAATTGTTGCAAAATCGCTGCTAGAAGGCCCTATTGTATCTCATCACAGATTAAGATGGCATGTACATGTATAATAGTTCGAAGTACTTGTACTATGTTTGAATCAAATTTGCCCAGTCATGTCTGAGCAAATGGCTGTAGAAGAACGCTGGCAAATCAAGTAGTTCCCATATAATATATATATATATATATATATATATATATATATATATATATATATATATATATATATATATATATATATATATATATATATATATATATTTATCGCTATTCCCCGAGGCTGTAGGCCGTGGGGTATAGTGATGTGTTACTGGTAGGTTTACATACATACATACATACATACATACATACATACATACATACATACATGCATGCATGCATGCATGCATGCATACATACATACATGCATACATACATACATACATACATACATACATACATACATACATACATACATACACACACACACACACACACACACATACATACATACATACATACATACATACATACATACATACATACATACATACATACATACATACATACATACATACATACATTTTTTCTTGTAGTCATATTATATTTGTCCCTTTAAGCTGTTTAATATGTTCCTTAGTTTAGGATTGAACCTGAGTAGAATTTCATCAAGTATTTAGTTTCCCGTTATACTACTTTATTGTAACTTTTCTCCTTTACTTTATTCAGTCGTATACCTTTCTTGATTTTGTTGAGTGTTTTTAACAATGAATGACTATGGAACTTTATTGTTTGCTTCGTAATTTTTAGAATAATGGATAGAAGTGTGCAGGCCACTGGCATGAACCTTACTCCCCTCTTATAATTATTTCAAGTAAAACAAGGCAGTATTGCTGAAGGCAATGAGTACTTGGGCCGTGATAGAGTAATTTTGAGGACAATATATACTACTATTCAAATATGGTCTTGAATTTCCTCCTGTCAATTAGGCATTTGATTAACTGGTTATTAAACGAAGCATGGCAATGGCAAAATACCCCGGTATGTCTAGCAACTTTTGTGGAGCTTTAGGCAGGGATTCTTTATTTATAGTGGAAATTGCTTAAACTCCTTAAATATTCAAATTACAGCAAATTTGTTTTGTTCTCGATGGTAGATGTATAATAAATATTAATATGTGCACAAATAACATGTTGTTTGTTTAACTATATTATGATGGAGATAAACAGTTTACATAATACATGGTTAGTTTCATGACAGTCGGTGCCAGTAAAGCTTGTTCATGACACTAAGTGATAACATTAATATGCTAGCACGCTCACTAAAAGCTTTCAGCTCTTGCCATTTGAGTCCTGAACATGGGTACCAAATTTAGTATTTTGTGAAGCAAGTGCAGTAACGTTTCAGAATTCTTTCGTAAAACATTTGTAATATATTGAAATAGCGCCCTCATCAGTCACTTTCATTACCTACTTGAAACAAACTGGTAAGGGATGGACCATTAGACTGGGGGGGTTGTCAGAAATGGAAAGAAAAAATTTCAGAGCAGAAAGTTTGGAAAAAGAATTCAGACTTCTAAAATTTGCAAATCTATTACATTTGAAAAAAATAAAATTTGAAATTCTCAGACGTACAAAAAAAATTCAGAATCTGAGCGTGACCACCCCCTCACAAAGTCTAATGGTGTGTCCCTAAGTGAATTGTTCCGGCATTGGGAAGCAAACTCACACTACATGATTTTATTAGAGCTAGTTAGAGGGCCTGAGCGGTAACTGCAAAATTTAACCAACCTCAAGTTACCATTTAATTTTCGCACATATTCATTGCTATCTATAAATTTTGCTTGTGGCAGAATTGAAAAATGGGTACAAATGGAGTGGATTCCTGTCCCATCCTGAAGTAGGTTGCACCATGTTGTATTTGTAAAGATGGAAAGATTGCATGTGCACCATTTTTGGTGTTTATCATAATTGTATGGCAGTACTGTGGCCATATTCGGGAAGAGAACTGGTTACCTTACAGAAATCTATCCATGTAGTTCAACTCAATGGATAATTATACTTGAATAAACATCACAGAGTCAGAACATTTCCATGAACTAACTTTAATATAATAATACAATCAAATATCTCAAAAGTTGTACAAAATTTGCATCAACTTAATGGGTGTTTGATATAACCTACTAATCTATACTGCTAGACAAACTTTTGAACTGTTAATCAAGTGTCAAACATAGCACCAGAAATTGAAGCACAATCTGGAAACCTTTTTGAAAATAACACAACTTGCGAGTTTTTTCCTGAGGTAACATTAAAAACAACTGAATTAACTATATTATCAAACAACATGAACCAGCAACTCCATAACACAAGTCATTTACAATGACATAGTCCCACTTGTAATAGGAGTATTAGTCTTGATGGGGCAGGGAATGAGGTCATTAAGAAGTATCACTGGAGTGTATATGTTCAGATCTATGGACACATAGGTCTATGTCATTGTTCCCAATTTGAAACAAGAGGCATGTCTAAGTTATGGTTCTAAATCGGGAAAAAAGATCAGACCTTTAGCTGTATTGGCCAGCCAAGAAATACATATGTGCATAATAAACGAGGTACAAGATGTGACAAGGTACAAGATGTGACATCTTAAGGTCTATTATCCTATCAAAATTGAAGAGTAAAGAACTTGTAGTTACTGAGTTATGCATATATATACATATTCAAGGTCAAAGGTCATCAAGGTCACGTGACATTTTGAAAAAAAAACATTGTATTGCTAATTAATCCATATATGCCAAAATTCAGACCTCTAGCTCTATTGGCTTGCCCACAATTATATATGGGCATAATTAACGAGGTGTTGTCATAAGGTCTCCCATCCTACTAAATATAAAGGACATAGCACTTGTGGTTGCTTATTTATTGACATAATCATGTATTTTAGGTAAAAGGTTATCGAGGTCGCATGACATTTTGTCAAAAAATTTCTATCCTATAGTCTATCCCTATATACTAAAAATCATACATTTACCTCTATTGGCTTGTTCAAAATTAGATATGCACATAATTAATGAGGTACAATATGTGGCGTCATAAGGTGTCCCATCATACCAAATATGAAGGGTGTAGCACTTGTGGTTCCTGAGTTATGGACAAATATGTATATTTGAGGTCAAAGGTCACGAAGGTCACATGACATTTTGTCAAAAAATTGTATTGCTAAGTTATCCCTATACACCAAAAATCAGACCTCTAGCTCTATTGGCTCGCTCAAAATTAGATATGTGCATAATTAATTAGGAACAATATGTGGCGTCATAAGGTGTCCCATCATACCAAATATGAAGGGTGTAGCACTTGTGGTTACTAAGTTTTGGACAAATATGTATATTTGAGGTCAAAGGTCACCAAGGTCACGTGACATTTTGTCAAAGTGTCTGAGATATCTGCGTGAACGGATGGACTCACATGGATGGACTCACAGACTGACATGACTCAATCTATGAGCCCCCTGGACTTTATCTGTGGGGACTAAAAACTGTGTCACTGCATCCTTTTTGCAATATGAATATGATGAGAAACTAAATTTTTATTTTTCTTGGCCTTATACATGGGAGTCTATGGACTGCCTTATACATGGGAGTCTATTGAATGCTTTATACATGGGAGTCTATGGACTGCCTTATACATGGGAGTCTATGGACTGCCTTATACATGGGAGTCTATGGACTGCCTTATACATGGGAGTCTATGGACTGCCTTATACATGGGAGTCTATGGACTGCCTTATACATGGGAGTCTATGGACTGCCTTATACATGGGAGTCTATGGACTGCCTTATACATGGGAGTCTATGGACTGCCTTATACATGGGAGTCTATGGACTGCCTTATACATGGGAGTCTATGGACTGCCTTATACATGGGAGTCTATGGACTGCCTTATACATGGGAGTCTATGGACTGCCTAATACATGGGAGTCTATGGACTGCCTTATACATGGGAGTCTATGGACTGCCTTATACATGGGAGTCTATGGACTGCCTTATACATGGGAGTCTATGGACTGCCTTATACATGGGAGTCTATGGACTTCCTTATACATGGGAGTCTATGGACTGCCTTACACATGGGAGTCTATGGACTGCCTTATACATGGGAGTCTATGGACTGCCTTACACATGGGAGTCTATGGACTGCCTTATACATGGGAGTCTAAGATGGACTGCCTTATACATGGGAGTCTATGGACTGCCTTATACATGGGAGTCTATGGACTTCCTTATACATGGGAGTCTATGGACTGCCTTACACATGGGAGTCTATGGACTGCCTTATACATGGGAGTCTATGGACTGCCTTATACATGGGAGTCTATGGACTGCCTTATACATGGGAGTCTTGGACTTCCTTATACATGGGAGTCTATGGACTGCCTTACACATGGGAGTCTATGGATACCTTACACATGGGAGTCTATGGACTGCCTTATACATGGGAGTCTATGGACTGCCTTATACATGGAGTCTATGGACTGCCTTATACATGGGAGTCTATGGACTGCCTTACACATGGGAGTCTATGGACTGCCTTATACATGGGAGTCTATGGACTGCCTTATACATGTGAGTCTATGGAGGTGAAAACTAAAAAGTCCTCTAACACGGCCAAATTTGATTGCATTGTGAAACAAATTGATGTGCATCTGTATGAGGTAGGGTACTATCCTTGTACCAAGTTTGAACGAAATCGCTCCAGGCGTCTCTGAGATATCTGCGTGAACGGACGGACGGACGCACGGACGGACAGACGGACGGACGCACGGACATGACCAAACCTATAAGTCCCCCCGGACGGTGTCCGTGGGGACTAAAAACTGCTGAAAAGGAGTCAAAAGTTACAGCTATTCAAGCTCTAATTAACCATTGCACTAAACTTAAAGAGACTTGCTTTAACACTGCAGGATTATTGAAAACACTGCAGGATTATTGAATATACTGTCAGGAAATGGCCGAGTTAGCACTTATTTTGTGTATCAAGATGCAGATTCTGAAGTGATAGCATGCATGCATGCAAGCTCTTGTAAAAAAACAGATGACGAAACAATGAAGTAGGAAAATGGACTGATGATCTGCCGGGAGATTTATTCAACAGCTGCAACTTGTAAAAATGTAATAATATTATCTGGTGTGTACTGGAATAGCACTTTCAGAGGCAGGATGTCAAGTATTGCTTGTTTTAATTGTCCATTTCCGGGTAATGTTAAAATGCGAATGAGAGCTGGCTTGAAGACAGTAAATGTCTCTATATCCTCATCATAATCTATGGCAATTTTGGCAACTGCACCTGTACCAGTAGAAGAAGGCAAATACGTTGTGTTGCATTTTAAACAGGTGTGATCTTCATCCAGGGCTTTATCTCGACATCTTTTGTTAGGGCAAGATGGGTACAACTTTGCTTCAGAGACACCAATAATGGTTCCAGTCTGCATAGCCTCATCATCAGAAACATCAATGGCAGGAAGATCTTCAAAATTCTCTTTAGGTACGGCTGATTGAAAAAAGAAACAGAAGATAATTTTACATCTTGTACAATGAGTTGAAGAGTTGGACAGACATGATGTACAAAAGTGAATGTAAAAGTGAATTTACATTCACTTAGCAGAACACCTAAAATGTCAAATGTAATACAGGACATTTTGATACACTGCTAAATATTTATATGGCAGTAAAATGACAAATTTTGTTTGCATTTAGGTCCTTCAAATGGACTATAAGTTTAATAACACATTTTGTACTTGCAACTGACAAGACTAAAAGCATCCTTAATTGAAAATTTGTCAATTTGAGTGGGCAGACATGTTCAAGAGATTTTTTCTTGCCTATGTACAGCTGCTGTTAAAAGATAATTTATTGAAAACTAATACCCTTAATCACCTCTGGTACTCACCTTAATCATGGTGAAGTCAGTTGAAGACAAAACTGGCTCTTTTCTATATTCACCAACTTGGAGACATGAAACTGAAATACAGTCATCAACCGCAACTGATAGCTTTGACTGATCTCTCCAAAGTGCTACACTGACATCACCAGTTGCATCTTGGAGATGGAATTTCTTCAAAGGTATATTTTTGTGACCAACAGTCTGGACATCAGATACCTACATGTATGGATGTCAAAAGGAAAGCAATATCAGTGCATATACAATAAAATCCATGAAAATATGACATTGTATCAATTATGAATTTTGTAGCACTCATTCGCCTTTTAGTAAATATATTTGAATGCATCGATTTCATTTGAGAAATTGCTTAGCAACTGTCATCAAACTTATATGAAGGGTTGATAATTTTGTTGTATACTGCCAAGTTTGTTGACCTTAGTCAGTGGGCACAGTGATATTGGCTAAGGTAACACAGTAATTGCCAGCGGCTTCCTATGAAAAAAGGTGATTGTACAAATCAAGTGAGCTACCTAACATTGCTTATAAATGCAGATATAAACGAAACCATGATACTAAGAATGAAAATAGTAAGAAATAGTCAAAAGTTACAACTACCGGAGTGCTTTGATTGCTACATATCGCTGCATGGCTGCCAAATGACAAGTTGTTAACAGCCAGGAAGTGTACCACTTACTTTGATAACTTTGCCTTCAACTGTCAATTTCCTTTTACGTGGTGATGTTCTTGCTTCAGTAATGTTGACTGCAGGTGCCACAGGTACATCGAGAACTTGAGCTGCCTTCAGAAGTGCTTCAGGGATTTCTAGTACTTTGTTGACATCAAACACCTCAGTGTTTTTACCAACAGACACTATTAAATTGCCATCCTGCAATCTGGTGGAGTATTTCTTGATCATGATTACCTTTGACTCATGAAAGGAAGAGAATTTAGGAGGATCCTCAACATAGCAAATTATTGGTGCTGTGTTGTCACAAACCACAGTTCGCCCGGCTGTTTTTTCTTATCTCCAATTTGGTATTTTGATACAGTTAACGGTTTTGCAACCTGAACTGTCAAAACTCCTTTGGTATTGGTATTTGCTTGTATAGCAGCTACTGTGGTTTCTGATCTCCTAGGCATGTTTCCTGGAAAGAAAATTATATATGTATGCATCAGTGTTTTTTGTAGAGGTTGGGGGGGGACATGATAAAATGGTTTAGGAAACTTGATAACAATACCAGTAACAAAGGGGCAGGCTAGTGAAATGACCAGCAAACGCTGTTAACATTTATCTGTTCACCAGACTTCGCAAAAACACTGTCCATTGAAATGAGCTTTAATAAGACTCACTGATAACTTATACTACCTAATAGCACCTAGTGCCACATAAAAATTAGCTAAGAAGTCTAAGGTGGATTTGTCGTACATCTGTTTTGGCACCATGTACATGGTATGTGTAAAAGTATGTGACAGAAGTTGCTCTGTTGTGACCTTTCACTTTTGATAAGCATGCCTAGGCTGTACACACAGTGTTTGTGTAATTTGATCAAATTGGTAAAATGCTAAGCAATTTAAAGGTTTATTTACCTTTAGCCTTACAATTTCTGCTAATACAGATTTTGAAACTCTAATTGACTGCTTTGAGAAATCAGATAATGCTAATCCTGCAATGTGTGGTAATCGTGATAATGCCACATATGCCTGACCTGGGCTTTTGCATTTATGGCCCAAGTCAACAACAACATTCTTTAAAGTTAAACCTTGACTTTTGTGAATAGTTATAGCCCAACTTGGTATGAGTGGCAATTGTGTCCTTTGTATTTCAAGGCCACCTTTAGCAATGAAAGTAGTGGTCATGGGTTTAATTGAAATGGTTTGATCAATTGGAGATTGCGTTGACTGTCCAATTTTTGGATTGTCAAATAAATGTCTACTGCCCTTGGCATATCTTTTCTTGTATCCCAGTGAAATTGTATTAGTGTGCCCTGAGCTCCATTTACAAGGCCTTCTGCAGTGCAAATATTGCGGAGTAGGAGCACTCTACTGCCAATAGTAAGTGTTAACTTAGAAAGCAAGCCTCCACACATGGTATCATCTGAAGGTATGCGGTAATAGGCACTGGTGAGGCATCAGGGGAAGTATGTATTGCCCAAATGGTGTATACTTTGGATTTTGTCAGTGTAGCGATTTCCTCTGTTTTCATATTATTGTACTGATAGCACTGTAGCCGTGTTGGAAAGAGACGTATAGCTGTATCAAATGGGGGTTTGCATAGATCAATGTTACATCGCTCACAAAGTAAGTTTATGTCAAGTGTTGAGGGGTTGCCTTCTCTAACACGATTGAGTAACTCTTCATATGGTCTGTCACTTTGTTGACGGACATTAGTTTTGAGGAAAAAAGGTTTAAAATACTGTATCCAAAGATTGCATGATGGATAATTAGCATCATCAAAGAGATACCTAGCAGCTACAGGGCGCAATTGGAAAAAGTCTCCAAAGGCTACAATACTGCAGTTTCCAAATACTGATGTACTGTCAGAATCTGGCTTAATTTCTTGTAGCCTGTGATGAATAGCATGGAATATGTGATCAGAAACCATACTTATTTCATCTAAGATAATAAAATGTATACTTGCAAATGCTCTTTCCAAGTTATCTTTCATTGCTGCAGTGAGTGGTATATATTGATAATTTTTAGAAAAGCGATTAGTTACTGGCAAACAAAAAGCTGAGTGTATTGTTTGACCTTGGACATTGAATGCAGCTGTGCCTGTTGGCGCCAGTGTTAATACACAGGCAGTTAGGAGTTTGCGAAAAATTGACTCTCTCAGAATTTGCAGAAGAAAGGACTTTCCACAACCTGCTCCACCTGTGACAAACATGTGCAAAGGCTTGGGCTTTGTTTTGGTTTTGCAGTTTATAAAATCAAGATATGTTTCAGCATATGCAATGATATGGTCTATTACAACTTTCTGGTCTGGTGTGAGTGATTTCATTTTTGTGTTGTAAACCGAGTCAGTCATGGTAAATAGGCTTAAATGGTGCCACTGTAGGTCTTCTTGTTGAATGATGTCAACAAAACTATTTCCATTGAGTACCTGCTGGTCTGATGAAATATCTAATATATGAAAATCTGAAACTTTTGTACCAGTATCCAAATCACTGAGTAGGTTTGATGTTTCAACATGAGATGTATTAGGTGTAAGGGCATCTGCAATTTGTGTATCACCATGGTGCAACTTGTGTAGCAAGTGCACATTGTGTTCAATGTCTTCCATGACATTCTTTTTGGGGCATGAACTTTTGTCAAACAGCTGTTTTTTAGCCAAATACACATCATATGCATTATTGAAACCACAAAGGATTTCATCTTCATTGCGAAAAGGCAGGAAAAGCAGAAGCTGAGAGTAGTAGTATTCATCATCATGTTCGTAAGGATTGAGAATTGGATATCTTATGCATGCCGGTTTTGTTCGCTGAATTATCCAAGTATTAAGTTTCAGCAACTTAAAACAGGGTTGTCGTGAGATTTTGCCCTGCAAGGTGTGTACCATGTAGCAAATGTGTACAGAGACATATGATCCCACATGTGGCCAGATGGTCTGTTGCTGTATTGTTCAATACAGCCTATCTGAAATACATTTGTATCATCATCCTGCAAATTTTCTAGAGTATTTTTTGGAAGTAATATTTTAGATCTTTTGGCTGGTTTGAGGCAATTTACAAATACAGTAGCCATAGATGACTGCACAAAAGGTATATGGGTCATTCGGAATGCTATCTCTTGAGCTGATACTTGTCGATGGGATAACACAATGGCCCCGATATTGTGTAGTTTACGTCTTTCTGAAGATTCTGGTGGCAGTTTATCAAGTGCAGAAGATATTGCTTCACGTAAGTGTTGTGGTTCACTTTTGCATATATAAGTGCATATGTATAGGGCAACACCGTACACACTTCGTATCAACTGAATATCCATATTTGCTTGCCAAGTTTTCAATATTACCGGATTGTAGGCATTGACCATTGTGTCATTTAGATTTCTTTTGGTGATGTAAAATCGAGAAGTATTGCCAGGATCAATATTTGTTTTCAATCTGGTTTCATGTGATGGTGGACGTGGAAAATCAAACCGACAGTGGCCAGTTTTGGTTAAACATGTTTTAGTATGGCGGTGAACCTGTAATGTCAAGACTAAATGCCTTAAGACTGGGTCTGTATCATCTGGTATCATGGTACTAACATGTTTATCTATAAAAGCAGGGGCATGTGCACGACCTTCAAGAGAATCAAGATCTGGGCTGTCCTTTATCCATAGGAACATGTGGATATGGGGAGATCCTCGGAGTTGAAATTCAATTCTTATAAAATGCTCTGTTATATGTCCCAGAGGTTCTGATTTGCCTTTCAATATGTATTTCAAGAAAGCCTGCTTTCGTCTATGAAAATGCTTGGCAACTATTATTGGATTTTCCCTCACTAAGGACCATTTTTGGAGTGGCGTTAACTTTTCAATATCTTTATGAGGAGCCAATTGAGAAAAAAGTTCTGGCCACTTGAGATCAGCAGCTGTCAAAGTTATGAACCATGTAGGTGGACCTTTGCATTCAATTTTTGCTAACAAATTGAGAAGTTGGGAGCGCCAGTATGATGGTGTCCCCCTGATATTTCTCATGAAAGCATAGGAGTTTTCTGTAATAGCATTTTTACCTGGCTTTTTGACATCTGCTGCAGTGATAGATGATTTACCATTATTAAACAGTACAGGTGACTTCATTCTAAGAGCAATTGAAACACTGCTGGCCAATGCTCTACTTTCATATATAGAATGTGCATAAAATAAGTAAAGCAATTCAGATGAAAAGCGCTTGTCTGTATGTGACAATCTGGCTTGGAAATATGACAAATCTGTTACTTTTGTTGGTCTCTTAGCCCAGAGGCCATTTTTACCAAATGGAAATAACCAGGGGAAGGTCAATTCCTCAAGTGGTTTTACTGTTTTTGACAGAATATCAATAGGTTTGTTTTTGGCCATGGTAAAAAATTTGACTGTTTTTGCTTAATTGAAGGTTGAGGAAAGCAATCCTGAGCAAGGGAAAAGTCCATATCTGAGTCCTAGACCTGAGTTGATGGAACTGTACAAGTTTCTGTAGTGTACAGCTGTGGGACCTCTATGTCTTTATACAAGGGATTATTCTTTTTCAGCCACTTTAATGCTGAAAACAATTTTTCAAAGTTGATAGGCATGGACTGTTTGTCCTTGTCATCAGAAGGTACAACAATTACATTGGCATCAGCCAATGTACATGGAAGTGACCTCAACTGTTCATTAATATCAATGGAAAAATTTATGCATTGGCCTTTTGTACCATACTGGCCACCTGGTAATGTTACTACAGATATAAATGGCTGGACTTTTGCTAGCAATCTTTTTTCAAGGAGATTTAAACCCTTTACACAATCTGGGATTGGACCAGGATCCATCTCATTCTGTGAAGCCCATGGTGCTAATGTGCCTTTTCTGGCATATTGTATACATCTTCTACAGTAACATGTGACTTTCTTATTAGTCTGCATGTGAGAGACTTCTTCAGGGAATAATTGCTTTTGGCACATTGCACAAGTTTTACTACAAGTTTGGTTTATATTTTCTTTGAAAAGAAGTATGTCTTTTTCCAAATGAAATATTTTTTGTCTCTTACCTTTTGGAGTACTGCTATTTACAGATCTTTTGTTGATTTTCTGTTTTGTACTTTTGAATTCACCATTTGCATTGGGCAAATCATGAGTGGGTTTATTACATGGCTTTTTTAGTGTGGTTGATCGAGTGTTCATTTGTTTTCTTGTTATTTTAAAAGTAGTTGCATGTGCAGTTGCTTGCAAGGCTGGAGTTTTTGCATTTGAAGACATATGTACAGGGGTATTGACAGTATCTGAGAGTGGTAAATGTTGCTGGTTTTGAAATTCTAAAGACTGATATTCATGTTTTTCAATTGCATAGCTTTTTGGGGTATTATTGAAAGCAATAGTACTCTCGAAGTGCTCATGGACATGACTGAAAATAACTGTTTTGATTGGAGATGTCTTGTCACATAATATACAGTAATATAATGGCAGGTTATTGTAATCCATTTGAAGAGAAACATACTTGTTCAGTAATGGTTGTGATATCTCAGAAAATGGTTGTGATATCTCAGAAAGATAATTGGAAGGGAAGGAGTGTGAATCATTTGAGATGCTGTTTTCTGGATCTGCTTGTACATTTGGTTCATCTTGATGGCATATGAGAAAGTAATCATTTTTCGGTTTTACATATATTAAAAGATATGGGTCATTCATTGCTTCACTCAATGAAGCTGTTTTTATTTGTAGATCATTCATTTTAAACCACTGGTCACCTTCCTTGATGAAGGAAACATAATGACCAGCAGACAAAGTGTTACCATAGTGAGTTACAGTACCAGCAAGGACATAGAAACACTTGCCATTCACAGTGTTTAGGGAAAGGGAATCTTCAGAAATCACTTTACAACTTTGTTTTGACAAATGTTCATCAAAAAGCTTCACAGTAATGATGAGAATCAGTGGTTCTGCAGTAACTGTTAAATATTTGTTTGCACCAGTGCACATACAGTTATTACAAGTGTAATCAAGTTGTTCAGTATCAAAGTAGTTGTTAAGTAAATGCTGTATTGAGTTATTTGCATTGGGAAGCATTATGTCTAAAACACTGTACACAGTAACAGAAGTTGCTTGACAATTATTGCATGTAACAACTTGATTTCCAGAAAGCTTGAACACTTGGGGATTGTTGGGAGTTAAAAACTGACAATTATAAAGCTGGTTTATAATATAAAGTAAATACTCATGTGAATCATTTTGTTCATTTGGCTGAAATCTGTCATTGCAAGTATTCATGATATAATTGTAAAGATCTGATGATTTTTTTCTGAATGTTTGAGATGTGTGACTATTGAATATTTGTGTGATTGTGTTAACCAGTGTATTTTTCCCATGGTATGGTTGTTGGAACAATATTTGATGAAAAGTAGGGCAATGCATTAATAACTGTACAATTGCATTATGAAAACAACAATTATTGGGATTAGGAAGACCAGTTATCAGTGGATTTGAAGAAGTCATTGTAGCTGGTTGAAGGCTTACCAGTTTACTGTACATCTGCAAAGGAACCAGATATGAACTGAAAATGCTCCCTTGTTTAACATAAAATACAAATTAAAGATTTTTTTATTAGATTCTGTGAAGGGTCTCTTAATTGATACAGTTTAACATAGTTACAAACAATATTCTGGAGTATTATGGAGTTTGGAGTAGGAACTCTTGATTAGCAGTGTGGAAAGTCTCTTACTACAATTTAATATGTACACAAACAATATCTCCAGCAAGTTTCATGGAGTTCAGAGCAAGGGTTCTTGATTTTGAGTTTTTGGTTCATGTTGATGGCATATGACTAAGTCATCATTGGTCGGTTTTACATATATTAAAAGATATGGGTCATTCATTGCTTCACTCAATGAAGCTGTTTTTATTTGTAGATCATTCATTTCAAACCACTGGTCACCTTCCTTGATGAAGGAAACATAATGAACAGTAGACAATTTAGTGTTACCATAGTGAGTTACAGTACCAGCAAGGACATAGAAACACTTGCCATTCACAGTGTTTAGGGAAAGGGAATCTTCAGAAGAAAGGGAGTTCCTGATTTACAGTGCTAATTTGGTAAATTGATTAAATATGCAAATTAGCTATTAATAACATGATATTGCCCAATGTCTCGCTCTACAGTCAGGGGTCTATCAGATAAGTATGTGTATAAATTTCCATCAAATTTGATGCAGTAGTTTTAAAACTATGTCGATAATTAGAAAAGTTCATTCAATATATATGCAAATTAGCATGGTTCTTGTTGATTATCCAGTATACAGACAGACAGTCAGAGAGACAGACAGGCATTGCTAAACTTAGCTTAAAACAATTAAATTGTAAACATATTATCTGTAAAACTGCTAATAAACAGATTCATGTGAAGTTGCCAGTCTTTGTAGGGCAACTGCACTGATTGCACAAGTGAAAACTCAAAGTCATCACTATAAAGAACATCTGGAATTTCATCATCATGTTCCACAATTTCCTGTAAAGTGCTAACACCTGTATGTATACTACCTGTGCAGTGATATTGAGCAAACTGTGGAAACTCGCATGAGCTTATTGTATAGTAAACATGTAAAGAATAATCACTCTCCTGCACACTGCATGTAGGGCCAGGATTGGGCAAAATTTGGATGTTTGTCAGAGTTGTTATAATTTCATGATGATCTAAAAATGTACATTTGGCCAGCGGAGAAAGTGTGAGATTCTGTATTGCTGCTAATTTTAAACAGTTTTGTTTATTTCCTTTGATTAGATAATGTTGATCTTTGTTCCAAATGAATGTTGTAATGCATTGATAATTTTCCTCAACTTCATGCATTATGTATGGTGCAGGTAGAACTAATGGCTCTAACAATACAAAATTATTGCTGTCAGATGGCCAGTGGAGTGCTATCTTTTGCAATAAAACACAACAATGGAGATGTGTGCATTGAAAAGACATACCTGCTTTCCTATTAAAAAGCTGCCAAACCACAACTTCCTGTAAAAGTGAAAGTGTTCTATGTCATCTTAAAATGCATGAAAATGATTTTACTCATCGCTGCAGTTTATTTACTTTGCAACGGATTGTACATTTTCTAATCTATTGGCAACGCTATCTTTAGACAAAGACGGGGGGGGGGGGGGGAGCGCTGCTTTGGCATCAAAATTTCAAAATCAGTCAACAACAAAGAACATGTTGCCTGTGAATTGGAAATATGCTTTTTCTAATTTGCGCCATTCACTAATTTCTGGACAATTATTCAGATACAGAGAAGAGTAATCATTGAGTTAAAAAAAAATAAGTTGCCCAACAACTCAGACTCTCCTTTCATAATGGGTTAATTTCAAAACCCCTGTCTATAGGCTGAAATTTCGCCGACGTTTGACAAAATGACATAGATTTTCAGGTTCAAATCCGACATTTTTGAGTTTTGAGTGCAGACAGAAATAAGTTTTGACTTGAGGCAACATGGCTGCGACCCCATGTTGACCCCAAGTGAAAAAGTGTTCGCGATCAAATCTTCCTATATTTT
The DNA here is from genome assembly GCF_041260155.1 of Ptychodera flava. Taxonomy (NCBI): domain Eukaryota; kingdom Metazoa; phylum Hemichordata; class Enteropneusta; family Ptychoderidae; genus Ptychodera; species Ptychodera flava. Next base: position 22,163,288 of record NC_091931.1, read on the forward strand.
TTCAGAATTTTCGACAAAATCATTGCTTCTTACATCTTTTGTAAAATATTAAAATAAAAAATGCGATGTGCCATGTCTCCAGATTTCTAAAAATATCGTTCGACGGAACATGAGCAGGCCCGCACAGCTGTTCCTGCGGTTATGGCAAGGGTGTATAGCTTGGAGTCGACAGCAATTATTTTAGGCTTGGCAGTGCAAGGGTTTATCATCTTTATTCGAAAGATAGAGAAAAAACTGAGAAAATGTATAACTAAGTCTTCCTAGTACGGAGAAATGCGGCTGTGGTCATTTGCATAGTAATAGTCTCCTTGCTGGCAATTTTCAACGTGACCTAGTTGAGTCCAAACAAATGTACGTTTTGGGTTTTGGAGTTCACGATTGGAGGGGGTCTAAAAATAGTTCCCAATACAAACCGTAGCTCCAATTTTAATAGGAATTTTACGGCCTTACGTCAAAATCTTGCTGTGAAAGTACGAGGCCGTACTTATGCTCGTACAATGTCAGTTTTGAGACAATTACATACCTCAAAATGGTAATACAGATACAGTTACATTGACTCACTGGGCGATTTCGACTTGAATACTCATTTCGCAAACTTGTGACGCAGTTGAAATTAAATGCTGACCGCCAAATAATCTTCATGAGACGAGATCATTCTAGACATCCTCCAAATTATCCAACCATTCGCATTGAAGTTCAGCTCGCTTGGAGTATCATAACATTCTGCGGCCTTCTTTTAGATCGACCCTAATTTCTTCCATTTAGGTAAATAAATTCACAACCTACCTTGACAAAACTTCATCCACCATGCATCCAGGACCATCGACCAAACGCACAACAAATCTGTCTTGACGTCATCATCTCCTTACATGGTAATGGGCATACCGTATTTTTTAGTAAAGGAGACACAGAATACGTCGGAGTATTCAGTTTCAAAACGTATTACATTGTGTAATGTTGTCAAAAAAGGTAATGTTACTGCAGTGGTATAAATTACAAAACACAAAAGTTCAAATCAGTTTATTTTGGGCAGGCTTTACCCAACATTTCATATTGTTTCTTATGCCAGATTTGACCACGTGCTTACTGGCGATCCCTTTACATGCACATTTTGTGTCAAATGATGTGTTCCCCTGGAAAAACAAACGTACGATTTCTAAATGAAGGAGGCGAAATTTGCCCGCAAGACTCGAAACCACCCCTTTACGGGGTGTACCTAGCTATTTTGAATGAGCTTCTCGAATCTGCAGCTCTATTTCGAAATGATGGTCTGGTTTTCTCAGCTCAAGGATAAGTGTTCTCCATCGCTGTGGGCATTACTATTCTCAACTGGGGGTACAGTTTCCAGTCGTAATGTTTTTCATTGTGTCCGGGATATAAACCTTTCCTTTTGACACTTTCACTTTGGTTAAGACTAGTCCACATCTTGTCAGTGATTAAACATGTTTCAAGTTTAAATGTTAAATTCTGGTCTCGAGCCCTCCTGTTCGACCAAACTGAAATTACCCCTCCCACTTTGGCTCGTCCAGTGGGTGCAGCAAGGGTCGTGCCATCGACTAAGAAACGGAGGGTGCATTAATTGTTGCATTTCGATGCACATTTTGATTATATTCAGAAGATTTTGTGGCAAAAACTCAGATAGAGAAGCATTTATATTCACATCTCACTTATTCAAGACTGGCTGAGAGCAGCACTTCCATTCAGTTAACATCATTACGCCATTTATTATGCCAAGAAAGATGAAGCCAAGACATTTTGCCCTCCCTGGTCTCAGCCAGGAATGGTTATACCTTACAGAGTTTTTTCCCACGGAATGAAAACAAATGTACTTGGGCTGAGGCCCAAGTACAACAAGGCAGTATTGCTGAAGGCAATGAGTACTTGGGCCGTGATAGAGTAATTTTGAGGACAATATATACTACTATTCAAATATGGTCTTGAATTTCCTCCTGTCAATTAGGCATTTGATTAACTGGTTATTAAACGAAGCAATGGCATGACAACGGCAAAATATGTCTAGCAACTTTTGTTGAGTTTGAGGCAGGGGTTCTTTATTTATAGTGGAAATTGCTTAAACTCCTTAAATATTCAAATTACAGCAAATTTCTTTTGTTCTCGATGGTAGATGTCTAATAAATATTAGTATGTGCACAAATAACATGGTGTTTGTTTAACTATATTTTGGTGGAGATTTCAGAATCCGATCGTGACCACCCCCTCACAAAGTCTAATGGTGCGTCCCTAAGTGAATTGTTCTGGCATTGGGAAGCAAACTCAACATTACAGGATTTTATTAGAGCCAGTTAGAGGGCCCTGAGAGGTAACTGCAAAATATTCATTATCTATACAAGTTGAATAGTTGTTTGAATGGAAATTGTCAGTGAAACATGGTTAATTTGCCATTCTATATGAACAATGAGAGGAACTGAAAAACACAACATAATTGGCTTTTTAGGTTATTTTTATTACAATTAGCAAAATGTCACCACAACAGACACTGCATTTTTACAATTGGTAGACTTGCTTTGTTTAACACTGCAGGATTACCGATTAATATACTGTCAAGAAAATGGCTGAGTTAGCACTAATTTGGTGTATCCAGACGCAGATTCTGAAGTGATTGCATGCATGCATGCAAGCTGTTGTAAAACGATTCACTGACAATGACATAGTCCCCACTTGTAATAGGAGTTAGTCTTGATGGGGCAGGGAAATGTGGTCATTAAGAAGTATCACTGAAGTGTACATGTTGAGATCTATGGGCACGTAGGTCTGTGTTGTTGTTCCCAATTTGAAACATCAGGCATGTCTAAGTTCTGGTTCTAAATCGGGAAAAAAGATCAGACCTCTTACTGTATTGGCCAGCCAAGAAATACATATGTGCATAATAAATGAGGTACAAGATGTGACATATTAGGGTCTAATATCTTATCAAAATTGAAGGGTATAGAACTTGTGGTTACTGAGTTATGCATATATATGTATAATCAAGGTCAAAGGTCATCAACACTGGACAAAATGCTTGATATGCGTTTAGCATATTTATGTATATTGACGTATATGGAACACAATACTAATTGCATATGCAGCGTATATATTTTTGTGTATGGAACATTCCAATACGTTGATATGCGTATCGTATTTCTATGAAGATCATGACTATACGTAATGCAGATCTTTGCACACTAAGTGTACACTGTAGTTTTGCATTTTATTAGCATACGTACTGTATACTTAATGTATTTAACACATGTACAGAATCAGTATTTGTGTATATATATTGTTGTATATCAAGCATTTTTCCAAGTGCAAGGTCACGTGACATTTTGAAAAAAACATTGTATTGCTAATTAATCCCTATATGCCAAAAATCAGACTTCTAGCTCTATTCGCTTGCCCAGAATTAGATATGTGCATAATTAATGAGGTGAACATGTGTCGGCATAAGGTCTCCCATCCTACTAAATATAAAGAACATAGCACTTGTGGTCACTTATTCATTGGCATAAACGTATATTTAAGGTAAAAGGTCATCGAGGTCACATGACATTTTGTCAAAAAATTTCTACCCTATAGTTATCCCTATATACCAAAAATCGGACATCCAGCTCTATTGGCTTGCTCAGAATTGATATGCGCATAATTAATGAGGTATAATATGTGGTGTCATAAGGTGTCCCATCATACCAAATATGAAGGGTGTAGCACTTGTGGTTACTGAGTTGTGGACAATATATATAATTGAGGTCAAAGGTCATTGAGGTCACGTGACATTTTGTCAAAATAATTGTATTGCTAAGTTATTCCTATATACCAAAAATCAGACCTCTAGCTCTATTGGCTCGCTCAAAATTAGATATGTGCATAATTAATGAGGTACAATATGTGGTGTCATAAGGTGTCCCATCATACCAAATATGAAAGGTTTAGCACTTGTGGTTACTGAGTTATGGACAATAATGTATATTTGAGGTCAAAGGTCACCAAGGTCACATGATATTTTGTCAAAATGTCTGAGATATCTGCGTGAACCGATGGTCTCACTGATGGACTCACGGACGGATATGACCCAATCTATAAGCCCCCTGGACTTTATCCGTGGGGACAAAAAACTGTGTCACTGCATCCTTTAGGCAATATGAATACGATGAGAAACTAAATTTTATTTTTCTTGGCCTTATACATGGGAATCTATGGAGAACTGCCTTATACATGGGAGTCTATGGAGGTTTAAATTAAAAAGTCCTCTAACACGGCCAAATTCGATCGCATTGTGAAACAAATCTACGTGCATCTGTATGGGGTTGGGTACTAGTCTTGTGCAAAGTTTGAAAGAAATTGACCAGGGCATGTCTGAGATATCTGCGTGAACGGACGGACGGACGGACGGACTGACATGACCAAACCTATAACTCCCCCAGGACTTCGTCCGTGGGCACTAAAAACAACGCAACGGTTATTACAGCTACACCGGCGGTAGGTTCATATCCAGATCCCGGGTACGGTCTGTCGCCGTCGCTTGAAAACAATCTCATAAACCTGGCCATATGGGCAATTGTGTATGGGCAGCTAGTTGCTGCGAATCCGTAGCCTCTGCCACTCGGGTAGCTTGGTCACTGGAGTGGTAGGCCCCACTCCGAGCAGAACACGTCAAGGAGTGGCAGGGCTCGATTTCGCAGCAAGGCAGCTGCATGCTTGACTTCCCGGAGAAGGCGAGCTGTCACGTTTAAGCTCAGGATTATTTGTCGATCAAATTTCAGTAAATTTACCTTACCTAGATGAAATTTTGTCTATAGGGTGAAATTTTGCCGAAGTTTGACAAAATTACATCGATTTTTAGGTTCATATCCGACATTTTTGAGTTTTGAGTGCAGACAGAAATAAGTTTTGAGGCAACATGGCTGCGACCCCTTGTTGACCCCTAGCCCTGCGTACGATGCTATGTGCTACAGCTAACCACGGTCCCTAGCGAGAGAGTTGCCGACATCGACGGTTATTTACGAGAAGTGAATAAAAGACTGTCATTTATGGAAGCGATCGAGTAGCTGAGGTAGGCTGGGATACGACTCGGGCCCAAGAACGCTTAATTTCGGCAGTAATTTGGCTTTTTACGTCAAGTCCCAAAATGGATTTGAAGTCACCGACCCTACGTACGTACAGGTCTTTGCAGGGCTGTGGTGAGCGGGGCGATTAGCTGTAGCGGAACACACAGCATCGTACGCAGGGCTAGTTGACCCCAAGTGAAAATGTGTTCGCGATCAAATCTTCCTATATTTTTTTCAGAATTTTCGACAAAATCATTGCTTCTTAAATCTTTTGTAAAATATAAAATACTAAAATAAAAATGCGATGTGCCATGTCTCCAGATTTCTAAAAAATCGTTCGTTGACCGTTCGACGGAATACTCATTTCGCAAACTTGTGACGCAGTTGAAATTCAATACTGACCACCAAATAATCTTAATGAGACGAGATCCAAATTATCCAACCATTCGCGTTAGAGTTCAGCTTGCTTAGAGTATCATAACATTCTTCGGCCTTCGTTTAGATCGACCCTAATTCTCCCATTTAGGAAATAAATACACAAGCTACCTTGACAAAACTTCGTGCACCATCCAGGACCAAACGCACTACCGTAATCTGTCTTGACGTCACATCTCCTTACATGGTAATCGGCATACCGTATTTTTTAGCAAAGGAGACACAGAATACGTCGGCGTATTCAGTTTCAAAACGTATTACATTGTGTGATGTTGTCAAAAAAAGGTAATGTTACTGCAGTGGTATAAATTACAAAACACAAAAGTTCAAATCAGTTTATTTTGGACTGGCTTTACCCAACATTTCATATTGTTTCTCATGTCAGATTTGACCACGTGCTTACTGGCGACCCCTTTACATGCAAATTTTGTGTCAAATGGTGTGTTCTCCTGAAAAAACAAACGTACGATTTCTGAATGAAGGAGGCGAAATTTGCCCTCAAAACTCGAAACCACCCCTTTATGGGGTGTACCTAGCTATTTTGAACGAGCTTCTCGAATCTGCAGCTCTATTTCGAAATGATGGTCTGGTTTTCTCAGCTCAAGGATAAGTGTTCTCCATCGCTGTGGGCATTACTATTCTCAACTGGGGTCGTAATGTTTTTCATCGTGTCCGGGATATAAAACCTCTCCTTTTACAATTTTACTTTGATTAACACTAGTCCACATCTTGTCAGCGATTAAACATGTTTCAAGTTTTAATGTTAAATTCTGGTCTCGAGCCCTCTTGTTCGACCAAACTGAAATTACCCCTCCCACTTTGGCTCGTCCAGTGGGTGTAGCAAGGGTCGTGCCATCGCCTAGGAAACGGAGGGTGCATTAATTGTTGCATTTCGATGCACATTTTGATTATATTCAGAAGATTTTGTGGCAAAAACTCAGATAGAGAAGCATTAATAATACAACTAACGCTAAAGTGTTTTATACCGAGAAAGACATTATCAGTATGCTTGATTTCCTCATTGACAACATATTTGTTGAATTTGGAGGACACATTTTCCAACAGTGTATAGGAATTCCCATGGGCACTAACTGTGCTCCCTTACTTGCCGACTTATTTCTGTTCTCATACGAGGCAGAATTTATCCAGAACCTTATCAAGCAGAAAAAGGTCTCTGTAGCTCGTACTTTCAACCTAACATTTAGATACATAGACGATGTTATTTCATTGAATAACTCTGAATTCAGTAAATATCTCGCTATGATTTATCCTCCAGAATTGGAGATTAAAGAAACTACAGAAACGGCCTCTTCTGCTTCATATCTGGACATTTTACTTGAATTTGACTCCAATGGTCACCTTTCTACTAGGCTATATGACAAGAGAGATGATTTCAACTTTAGTATAATTAATTTTCCACACCTCATCAGTAATATTCCACTCTCACTGCTTATGGGGTATACATTTCCCAGCTTATACGATATGCAAGAGCATGCAGTTCATATGGTGATTTTGTAGAGAGACATGGCAATCTCTCTTTCAAACTGTTAAATCAAGGTACACCAGAGCAAAGACTTGTCTCTACATTCAAACGCTTTTTTGGCAGGTATCGCAAGCTGGTAGATAAATACAATATCTCTCTTCGACAAATGATCACTGATGGCATCGGTGACATTAGGCCTTAGTTAGTGACCACTACCTATCTGACTTACAGATTGATATATGGCGGGTGCCACATGTGGGGCAGGATGCGCTTACTATTTTCGAAACACCTGACATCACTTCTTGGTCTTTTGGCCAGAGGTCCATATATCTTTCTTTCATGAATTTGACTTTGTACCGTCTATTTACTGTCTGTTCTGTGCTGTTTTGTGTCTATGTTTACAACTATCGTCTTACAAATTTTGACCTAGTGTTATTGGATTATGGATTGGTATGATTGCGATTATTCACATCTCACTTATTCAAGACTGGCTGAGAGCAGCACTTCCATTCAGTTAACATCATTACGCCATTTATTATGCCAAGAAAGATGAAGCCAATACATTTTGCCCTCCCGGGTCTCAGCCAGAAATGGTTATACCTTACAGTTTTTTCCCACGGAATGAAAGCAAATGTACTTGGGCTGAGGCCCAAGTACAATAATCCATCAAATGGCCACCTATATGAGCATCACACACACACACACACAAACACATATAAACATATATATATATATATATATATATATATATATATATATATATATATATATATATATATATATATATATAAACCTTACTCCTTCCCTCTTATCATTATGTCAAGTAAAACAATCCCTTTCAATTCTTTGATATGTTCCTTATAACATATTGGTATTCCTCATACCATTTTTGAATTCCTTAGTTTTGAAGTGAACCCGTTGTTAACTTTTGATGATAATTATTTAGTTTTCCGTTCTACTATTTTTATTGCAACTTTCTTTTTCTACTTTATTCAATCGTTATTTTCTTATTTCGTTTAGTTTTATTAACGATGAATGACGATTGAAGTTTTCCTTTGCTTCGAATATTTAGAATTAAGGACACAAATAAATGTTCAAATGTGCTGGGTAGACAACTGGCACGAGCCAGCTCCTCCTTAGCTACACTTAAATGAATATGTCAATTAAATAATCCCTCTGAATTGCAACATATATACCAACGACACGCACACATACACACACGTATACACACATGCATTCACACATGCATACCATCATACATGCATATAACATACATAGATACAAAGATACATACACAGATCATACATACAGACACACATAGATACATAGATACATACACATGCCAAGATTCCCTCGCACAAACGCTGTAGGTTCAAAATCATTTCAATATGAAAAGATACCTTACTTGAGGTGTGAACTGACTGTCAATTGGTGATTGCTCTACAAATATCACGGGTGATGTCATGTTAATAAATATTGTGATCCTTTTTTCTACTTGATCGGTAGTTTATTTACTCTCTGGGGAGTCATAAGCCGTTAATTCGGTAATGCGGAAGTTTTCCGCTCTCAGGGGTATTAGTCTACCTACATGGTTTGTGCCGGCCAATCCCTCATGCATAGATACATAGATACATACATACAATACATACATACAATACATACATACATACATACATACATACATACTATATATATATATATATATATATATATATATATATATATATATATATATATATATATATATAATATATATATATTATTATGTGTGTGTGTGTGTGTGTGTGTGTGTGTGTGTGTGTGTGTGTGTTGGGGGGGGTGGGTGTGTACCTTATAACATATTGATATTCCGTATACCATTTTAGATTCCTTAGTTTTGAAGTGAACCTGATTTAAATATTTTATGACTATTTAGTTTTGAGTGTGGAACTATTTTTATTGTATCTTTCTTTCTTGACTTTATTTAGGAACAGAAATAATTGCTCTAATGTTCATTGTGTAGATCACTGTCATGAACCTCCTTATCTACATGTTTTATCAATATGTCAAGTAAAATATAAAATAATCCCTCTGAATTGCCACACATATGCACCACTACTGTGTGTGTGTATATACTCACATTATATTTGTCCCCTGAAATTGTTTAAAATGTTCCTGATAACATTTTTAGATTCCCTATTACATTTTTAGATTTCTTAGTTTTGAAGTTAACCTGATTTTAACTTTTTACAAGTATTTAGTTTTCCGTTTTACTATTTTGTTGTAACGTTTCTCCTTTGCTTTACTGAGTCGTATACTTTCCTTTATAAAAGCTTGCAGTTAAGAATTTGGCCGGAACCACCATCTTGCCTTTTGGCAGTGTAACTTATACATTGCAATAATAAATTCCTTTGAACTGCATTGTTGTCTCTTGTGTCTGAAACCAAATCGAAGAACGCATTTTATGAAAGTGTGCCACAGGAAAAAGCTAAAATTCCATATGTACACGAAGTTTTTTTCTCTTTCCTATGTCGAGATACAAATAAGGGTAGTTTTGGACGTTTTACAATAGGAGAGAATGGTCACCCGAATATGGTTCTCCCTTCAAAGTCGAGGTGACAGATTGATGGTCGGTCTGTGGGAATGACACGGAGGAAAGGCGGTCAAAAGCGCCTGAATAAGTCGAAGTTGTGTGTTGATTTAGCATTAAAATAAGTGGTAGACCATAATATTTAATGGATGTTACATCAGTAGAATTGTAGTGGAGAAAAGATGGGTTAATTGCAGTGAAGGTCGAAATGCGGGCAACCAGCCTAATTTTTCTGGATTGTTTTCCCGAACGAGCGTTATTATTATAAATTGAGCTTATGATCGCCCGGCGAGATATTTTATGTGATATTATTTTTTTCATTTTGCAAGAATGAATTTACAACGATTCAGAACTACATTTAGATGCACAGTATACATTACGTGTAGCAATATCAGCTCACAATGAAGCCACACGTTGGTACTTCCCCTATCGTCAAAAAGACAAGACATCACAAGCTCCCCCGATACTGGTCGTGTCACTTCAACGGGCGAGATGGAAAATATTTTGCTATTCATTGTACACTGCCGAAACAATCAGGTTGTTTGATAACAGTTCTTAACTTCCAGGAAAACGAACGGTGGATTAAAGTTATAGTCAGTCATTGTCTCGAAACTAGGCTGCGTCCTTACATTTTTGCATGACTGTGATTTACTTTGATAATATTGAGCAGGGATTATCTATAGTGAAATAGGCAAAAAAGGAATAGGAAATATGTGAATTGTGGCACATAAAAGACATGCAAAAAACGGATATGTTTTTCTTAATCGCAATGAAAACGTTTGAATTGATTTGTAACCGTAAATGCGTTATTGTTTAAAAAGAACGGCAATATCAGGTGTGGAAACTTTACTTTTGTATCAGGATCTAAAAGGTACACGAAGTATGAAATTGTATGTTTGTACACATTTGTCTCGCGCAACGGCACACAATACTTCACATACTTATTTTTCTGTTAAAAATCTCCTTCTAGAAAACAGGAAATGTTTTGTTTGTAGTTTTTCATACTTACATATAAGCAGACAAATGGAAAATTTCTGTCGCCATTAACGAATAACGAAACCTCAAAATACTTTCTCAAATAGCTAAACGAAGTTCACAGGACCACGTCGATCAAAGATTTCGCATGGAATGTCCTGACGGCTAGTTTTAGAGATTTTTGGGATTTTGAGAGAGTACATGATGTACAGTTTATTGGTTTTGTGATTGCGAAAGAAAGCATACAATACTAAGATAGCGCTAACGATAACGGTTTATGGGTCTCTTTAGACCAATTACAAGGAATTACTTTTTCATGACAAGGTGTCAGCCGCTGAATAGTCACTCTACCACATCCAAGTTCCAAATTAGAAAACTCTCGACACTCCACATTTTATTTCAGCGTCGCCGTACTTCGAAAAACCAAAATAACTCCTCGCACGCCTCTTCGTATGATGAAGGCAAAGTGTATACCACTTTGATACAGCAAGAATGTGACTTATTTTTATGAACTAAATAGTATCTCTTATGGTAAATAAATATACGTTTCAGAAGTAAAGGTTTTTTTCACTGTTGCTCATATTTTTCTCGAATACACTTTAAATGACCATCCCCATAATGAAGAATAAAAGCAGGGATCCAAACACACACATTTTGGATTAGAGAAAGTTAACATATTTTGAAAAATAGGTGTTGAAAAAAATGAGCTTCGACACCAGTATGCCTGGTCTGATGAGTTCAGCATTTCATTCCTATTAGAAAACTAATAATCCGATAAGAACGAGAACCATCCTTTCGTCGATTTGTCCTGAGTCACTGTGTTCCATTGATCTACAGAATCACGTGACAAACAGACCAAGCCTCGGTCTGTTTGTCACGTGATTCAATAGGATTTGGAGGTTCACCAAAAAATAAGGAAATATCACCCCATCACCATGTTATTTATAAGAGTATACACACAATCATGTAGGTAGCAATGCTACGTACAAGTAACAGTCAATTGAAATGACTTTTTCTACTAAAGGTTTTAGAATTCAAAACAAAATTGCAATAGAAAGTGAAAGACAGTGCTCAATTTAGTAGAGACTTTGTCCGGATATTTGCATATGTCCAGGCTAGAAAGTTAAGGGGCAAAATTGGAACTTTCTAAATAGAAGGAATCGTCATAGATCCCTCGTACCTAAAAGGTGGTTTACAGCTTTATATATAGAGTGAAATTTTATCTTCTAAAAGACATTTTTAATTTGCAGTGTTTGCTGTTCGGAACAGAGAGAGCGATTTTTTCACGTGTGAAGTATTATCTGATGGTTTCGTTAGTCTTTAATGTCAAAATGGATAGCACATTATAAAGATGTGTCAATCAAAACTCAAATTTCGTCAAATTTCGACGAGAGTGCACCTATGGCGCGCCAAATGTTTCAAAAATATTTATCGATTCAGTGCAAAAATAAATTGTCTTTCTCAATTGATATAAAAATTCGGTCTCATTAGGAAGGAAATAAGTAAGAAAAGTATAACTAAAAAACAAAAGACAGAAATGTCATTTAATACTTCATTTTAACTTGAGAAAAAATCTTTAAAGCGTAATTAGGAAATAAACAACTTTCAACGATTTGAAAAAGTCATACATCTATACTTATCGACATATATACACGTATAATAGTTCGCGTAAAAGGTGCAATGAGTGCTGATTTTACAAAAAAAAAGAAAAATATGTTATACAGTGGTAAGTCCACAAAATTCACAAGAAAATCACTAAAAATCACTACTACCACCCGGAAAAAATAGTACAAAAAAATAAAAATGTGAACCACATACAGAAAATCATTATAAAAGAATCAGACAAAAAAAGTCGTGCATACATAAAATTATTTATGTACTTAAGAAAATTAAAAAGCACTAAGTCTCATAATAAACGTATTATAGATAATCAAAATATAATATGAATCACCAGCCGCTTTGACAGTAAAGAGAGAAAATCGGAGAAAAATTCGGCAGTGATGGCTTTAGACAAAAGTGGATCTCATCTACAAAAAAATAAAATAAAATAAAATAAAAACGAAAAAAATCAAAAAACGCCATGAACAGAGATACAAAAAAAAACGCGTGGGCCTGTGGAAAGAAAAAAACAAATGAGAACTCGCCACAGCAAAAAAAAAAGGAAAAAAGAAAAAAAAAAGAAAAAAAACGAGCACTCGCCACAGAAAAAAAAAACAACAAGCCCAAAATTACAATTATTTTATTCAAAAGACTCGTGGTTCACGTTTCCTTCGATCGATGAATCCCAAACAGCGGGGAATCCGATCACCACATACTCCAATGTTTGACGAAATATTAATTGAGCATTTCAGTGATAACGTGACATCTTGAAACCTAGCTCTGTTTGGCTGGGCCCTGCTCTACTTGAAACCATACTTGATGAAATGAAGTGGGCAATATCACCTAAAGAACGTCCAAGTTAACAGTGATAGTTCCAGAGAGTCAAGTTAACTACGCCAATTTCAGGCAGTCCACAGGTCGGATCACGAGCGAGACGTACAACCCATGACCCTTCATAGCAACACTGCGAACATATCGATGCCTTAGGCGCGGTATGGCAGGGAGCCCACTGCAGGCCTTCCACCGAGCCGCACTGTCATCGCCGTTTGGCCCACATGATTTCTACAGTTTTATACGTGTGGTTCGATACATCGGGTTCAAATACCATGATAATAAACCACCCCGTTGTTTGGTAATTCCTCGTCTATCCTCAAAGATCACCCAAATCATGATAAAATGAATAGTTTTGAAGAAATCTGCTGCGTGTTGAGAGAACGTCCATCGTTTTCCGTGTTCGACAAGACGAGCAACGCAACTGTATACTGTACAAGCCTTACGTATGGCGAGAGTGTCCGGCCTTCGCAACGCCAGACACTCTCACTATACTCGCAGGGCTAGACCGGCACATACACGACATGTCGATCCCCATTGCAGAAATCTTTATATCCACACAGTCCAATATATGGAGCTACAAGTGCAGTAGCCTATACATAGCTCTGGGTGGCAGGGCTGTGAGTTAACGGCGTTATACGGCCTGGCCGTATAACGCCGGTAACTCACAGCCTAGCCCTGCCACCCAGAGCTAAATTTAAACGGAGTGTTTCAGCCCGAGTATTTTTGCCTTTGCCACACTCCGTTTAGAGGCTAAACTCATGGGATACGTGTGTGGTTCGATACATAGCGGCCGCTGCTAGCTCGGCATGGGCGGCAGGGCTGTGTGTTACCGGCGTTATATGGGTGGCCGTGTCACGGCGGTAGCACACAGCTAGCCCTGCCATGCAGAACGAGGCCGCTGCGCGGTATGCAATTTTACTATGCATACCCACACGGCGGCCGCTGTGTATCGAACCACACGTAACCGTGGGCTAGCGGCTAGCCATCGTTTTGTTGGGGTTTGGGCACAGACTGTCTATGGTTAGGGAGAGGCGGCCCTACACTTTACATCGAGGGGATCGCTGGTTGCCGGCGTGTAGGCCTACTGTACTAGTGATGGGACCGCGGGCCGCTGGCTTACCATCTCGAGTGTACATTGGAGCGAGGGGACCGCTGGCAGCCGACGAACCACCACTAGTGTTTCGCCTGCTTTTCACCAAAACTGGTAAGCCCTGACTGTTTAATATAGAATGGGACGTGTCGGTAACTTGGACGTCCATGAGATGATATTGAAGACTAGAAGATGAGAGTTATCGCTGAAATACCCCAAATATCTTGTCCAACATCCGAGTGTGATAGTCCAAAACCCTCTGGCATTAAACTGTAACAATCATGACGTTGACAATTATTCAATTTTCATGTTGGGCTTTTTCTGCGGGGTGTCCCACTCTGTTTTCTTTTCTCGAACGGGCCTCTTTTTTTTCTACTGAGTTTTTTTTTTTTTTTTTTTTGGTAACCTCCTTTTTTTTTTTGTAACCTCGCTTTGGTTTTTTTTCCAAGCTGACCTCGTTTTGGTTTCTTTACAGCCTCAACGCCGGCGCGATCTCGGTCGACTTTTCAATTGTGATTCTATTTCTTTTTTTAGGTGAGACCTGATGGTGATTCGTTTTGTTTTTTGGTAGTAGTGCAAATACTATTTGTGGTTTTGTTTTTAATCATTTCAATATTTTTTGTGTGTGTGCTTCTTAATTTTTTTTTCGTTTTTCCCTTATAATCAGCATTCATTGCACCTTTATTTCAAAAACACGTGTATGTGTACGGCGCGCCAAATGTTTCAAAAATATTTATCGATTCAGTGCAAAAATAAACTGTCTTTCTCAATTGAAATAAAAATTCGGTCTCATTAGGAAGGAAATAAGTAAGAAAAGTATAATTAAAAAACAAAAGACAGAAATGTCATTTAATACTTCATTTTAACTTGAGAAAAAATCTTTAAAGCGTAATTAGGAAATAAACTATTTTCAACGATTTGAAAAAGTCATACATCCATATTTATCGACATACATACACGTATAATAGTTCGCGAAAAAGGTGCAATGAGTGCTGATTTTACAAAAAGAAAAAAGAAAAATATGTTATACAGTGATACGTCAACAAAATTCCCAAGAAAATCACTAAAAATCACTACTACCACTCGGAAAAAATAGTACAAAAAATAAAAACGTGAACCACATACAGAAAATAATTGTAAAAGAATCAGACAAAAAAAGCCATGCATACATAAAATTATTTATGTACTTAAGAAAATTAAAAAGCACTACGTCTCATAATAAACGTATTGTAGATAATCAAAAATATAATATGAATCACCAGCCACTTTGACAGTAAAGAGAGAAAATCGGAGAAAACATTCGGCAGTGATGGCTCTAGACAAAAGTGGATCTCATCTACAAAAAAATAAAATAAAATAAAATAAAAACGAAAAAAATAAAAAATGCCATGAACATAGATACAAAAAAACCGCGTGGGCCTGTGGAAAGAAAAAATAAATGAGGACTCGCCACAGCAAAAAAAAAAAAAAAAAAAAAAAAAAAAGAAAAAAAAAAAGAAAAAAACGAGCACTACCCACAGAAAAAAAACAACAAGCCCGAAATTACAATTATTTTATTAAAAAAAACTCATGGTTCACGTTTCCTTCGATCGATGAATCCCCAACAGCGGGGAATCCGATTACCACATACTCCAATGTTTGACGAAATATTAATTGAGCATTTCAGTGATAACTTGACATCTTGAAACCTAGCTCTGTTTGGCTGGGCCCTGCTCTACTTGAAACCATACTTGATGAAATGAAGTGGGCAATGTCACCTAAAGAACGTTCAAGTTAACAGTGAATAGTTCCAGAGAGTCAAGTTAACTGAGCCAATTTGAGATAGTCCATAGGTCAGATCACGAGCGAGACGTACAACCCATGACCCTTCATAGCAACACTGCGAACATATCGATGCCTTAGGCGCGGTATGGCAGGGAGCCCACTGCAGGCCTTCCACCGAGCCGCACTGTCATCGCCGTTTGGCCTACATGATTTCTACACAGTTTTATACGTATGGTTCGATACATCGGGTTCAAATACCATGATAATAAACCACCTCGTTGTTTGCTAATTCCTCGTCTATCCTCAAAGATCACCCAAATCATGATAAAATGAATAGTTTTGAAGAAGTCTGCCGCGTGTTGAGAGAACGTCCATCGTTTTCCGCTACGTGTTCGACAAGACGAGCGACGCAACTGTACAAGCCTTAGGGGTGGACCATTTGATATCCTGGGGGGGGGGGCTTGGAAGATTGGTGGAGAGCCATTATATTTTTTTCCCACGTGCTTCACCATGAATTATTTTTTTTCTACAGGGCATATGCTGGCAACTTTTTTTTTTCACTTTCCTTCTTCGAGATATATTTTTTTTTTTACCAAATTTCGGTGCAATGTTTGTTTGCTTGGTTTTTCACACCCAGTAACAAGATGCTGTTCTGTCGCACACAGACTATATTCAAGAAACTAAATGAAGTTATGTAAATACATGTACATTTTTGATTCACTTTACAAAATAATATTGGTAAAATCATGTACATTTATGGCATTTACTTGTTATTGTTGTCCTTACATTGAAAGTAGCCGGGTAATTTAAGAAAGTAGACGGGTGGACTGCGAGGGAGCGAAGCGACTGAGTGGCGAATGAGCGTAGCGAACGAGGGGGTAGAGCGCGAGAGGGGAGTGTCCCCCTCTCGCAAGGCGAACAATGAAATTTTGGAGTGGAAATGGTTTTCTCTGGTGGCATCTGAGGTGACATTTACTGACTGAAACAGTACTTTTGTTGTGTGTCTTAGACGTGGCTCACATACAACAAAACAAACAAACAAACATGATTTTGTTTTGTTTGTATTATTTATGACACACTTATGGTTTTATTTGCAGTGAAGATGTAACATTTAATCTTAAATCACCTGCTGTCTGCTCATTTCATTGCCCATTTCCCATTCTTCATTACCACATAGTAGTTTCCCCAAAACCATCAAACTCATTCAATTCTAATCAAAACACATTCGCTTTTGTTAAGAAAACATTGGTAAGATAATTCACTATAACAGTGTTCGCATTTACGAATAAAACATGCGTATAAAGAAAACTCATAACAATGAAAAAATGTGTAGAGAGTCGATCCAATGCGTAATAATATTACGCATTGGATTGAGTCTCTACGCATTTTTTCATTGTTATGAGTTTTCTATGCGCAAACGATAATAGTAAAATGTTTGCAGGCTGTCTCTCTTCTTGTGGTATTTTGACAAAATCCATACATTCAGATTTACACATTTCTGGAAAACACTGGTGAGCAATTTCAATTTCAGCATACTTCCTCTAATGTGAAGGTCATGTATACTGTACAATTGTTCATATTCAGTTATTGTTCCTCAAGCTTGAAATGGTTTATGCTTTATAAAACTCTACAGCTACTGCTTGATTTTTATTGATGCTGCAGTGTGCATCGAACAATTGCCAAGATTTTTTTTTCCGAGTCGCAATGGTCCATAATTTTTTTTCCATCAGATTTTTTTTTCGAGCAACTCCACCTGGCATCTTTTTTTTCCCCCAAATCTTCCAAGCCCCCCCCCAGGATATCAAATGGTCCACCCCTTATGACTACGAGCATGGCGAGAGTGTCCGGCCTAGCAACGCCAGACACTCTCACTATACTCGCAGGGCTAGACCGGCACATACACGACATGTCGATCCCCATTGCAGAAATCTTTATATCCACACAGTCCAATATATGGAGCTACGATATTTGTGCAGTAGCCTATACATAGCTCTGGGTGGCAGGGCAGGGCTGTGAGTTACCGGCGTTATACCGCCTGGCCGTACAACGCCGGTGTTATACGGCCTGGCCGTATCCGGCAACTCACAGCCCGGCCTTGCTGCGGTTCCGTAGTCCTACCACTCCCTTTGCTGGTTGTGTTGAGCTACAGTGTACAGAGAAATAGCGGCTGCTTGATCAGTGTTTGTCAAGTCGGGCGCGGGCGCGTTCGCGTTCTACAGGTACTAGTGAAAACGTTGCCTCGAATTTAAATGGAGTGTTTCAACCCGAGTATTTTTGCCTTTGCCACACTCCGTTTAGAGGATAAACCCACGGGATACGTGTGTGGTTCGATACATAGCGGCCGCTGCTAGCTTTGCATGGCAGGGCTGTGTACGTGTTACCGGCGTTATACGGGAGGCCGTGTCACACGCCCGTAACACACAGCCCTGCCATGCAGAACTAGGCCGCTGCGTGGTATGCAATTTTACTATGCATACCCACATGGCGGCCGCTGTGTATCGAACCACACGTAACCGTGGGCTAGCGGCAAGCCATCGTTTTGTTGGGGTTTGGGCACAGACTGTCTATGATTTGGGAGGGGATCGCTGGTTGCCGGCGTGTAGGCCTACTGTACTAGCGACGGGACCGCCGGCTGCTGGCTTACCACCTCGAGTGTACATTGGAGCGAGGGGACCGCTGGCAGCCGACGAACCACCACGAGTGTCTTGTCCACTTTTAACCAAAACTGGTAACTGTTTAATATAGAATGGGACGTGTCGGTAACTTGGACGTCCATGAGATTATATTGAAGACTAGAAGCTGAGAGTTATCGCTGAAATACCCCAAATATCATGTCCAACATCCCAGTGTGATGATCCAAAACCCTCTGGCATTTAGCCCTGCGTACGATGCTGTGTGTTCCGCTACAGCTAATCGCCCCGCTCACCACGGGGCGATTAGCTGTAAGCGGAGCACACAGCATCGTACGCAGGGCGATCTGGCATTAAACAGTAACAATTATGACGTTGACAATTATTCAATTTTCATGTTGGGCTTTTTCTGCGGGGTGTCCCACTCTGTTTTTCTTTCTCGAACGGGCCTTTTTTTTATGCTACTGAGCTTTTTTTTTTTTGGTAACCTCTTTTTTTTTGTAACCTCGCTTTGGGTTTTTTTCCGAGCTGACCTCGTTTTGGTTTCTTTACAGCCTCAACGCCGGCGCGATCTCGGTCGACTTTTCAATTGTGATTCTCTTTCTTTTTTTAGTCAGACCTGATGGTGGTTCGTTTTGTTTTTTTGGTAGTAGTGCAAGTACTATTTGTGGTTTTGTTTTTAATCATTTCAATATTTTTTGTGTGTGTGCTTGATTTTTTTCTTTTTTCCCTTATAATCAGCATTCATTGCACCTTTATATCAAATACACGTGTATGTGTACGTCAATAAGTATGGGAGTGTGGTATTTCCAAATTTTTGAAAAGTTTATCTTCTCATTACGGTTTAAAGAATATTTTACAATTAAGCATTACATAACATTCTGCCCTTTATTTTCTTCCGTAATTCCATCGAATTTTTATTTCAATCGAGAAAGACGGTTGCACGTCAGCTTTATCTGTACAGGCACATTCAAATATTTAATGACACGTATTTTCAAATGAATGCTATTTTTATGAAAAGGTACATTAATAAAATGCAATGATATGGACGAAAGAACTTTTTTCTTTTATTATTCATACATGTTTAAGACTTTTTTTAGAAAGAAAATTTGACAGTTTATTTTTACTCTATGACGATAAATATTTTTGAAACATTTGGCGCGCCGTAGTATGTGTACGTCAATAAGTATGGGAGTGTGGTATTTCCAAATCTTTGAAAAGTTTATCTTCTCATTACGGTATCTTCTCATTACAGTTTAAAGAATATTTTACAATTTAGCATTACATAATATTCTGCCCTTTTTTGCAATAATACTTTTCTCGTTTATTTTCTTCCGTAATTCCATCGAATTTTTATTTCAATCAAGAAAGGCGGTTGCACGTCATCTTTATCTGTACAGACACATTCAGATATTTAATGACACGTATTTTCAAATGAATGCTACTTTCATGAAAAGGTACATTAATAAAATGCAATGATATGGACGAAAGAACTTTTTTCTTTATTATTCATACACGTTTAAGACTTTTTTTAGAAAGAAAATTTGACAGTTTATTTTTACTCAATGACGATAAATATTTTTGAAACATTTGGCGCGCCATAGTGCACCACTGGTGAACTTGTGTGAATGGATGGTATCAGAAGTGAGACAAAGTTTGAAATCTAATGAACACATTATGGATGACATGTCTTCAAACGGTGAAAGAAATGACGACAGTTATCGCTATCTGTCGACAGTAAGAGGGCGTACGTGGCATCTAAAACGGTGGACAATTACCAATCGGCCTTTCCGGTTTTGACAATCACCTGTCAGCATAAACTCTGCATGTCCCACACTAGCACAGTGTCGGTGAACTCTCCAAAGCTACATGTTTCCTATCAACCAGATCAAATTTCTCTTTCTCTTTACTCAATTCACATCAGTTATTTCGCAAAAATCACCCTGTCCCTCTCTTTTGTTGAGAATGATTATGCAACTGAGAGAATGCATCCGATAGGAATTTTATAGTCTATGAACAGCAATGGGAAATTACGGTACAGGGAAATATTTCGTATACATGTCCAAGTTACTATATGTACTATTGCCATTTGTCAAATATTAATGGTCAGCACACGCTCAGCATACGTCACTTGGAAAAAATAAAAACACGAGAAGTCAAATCAGTTTAAAATGTTTATTATTAAAAAGCTCTGCGAATATAAATATATACAACATCCAATAAATATGAACCGTTTATGACAACTACAGCATCGACGAAATAAAAATCTAATCTGCAATGAGTGGTTGTAAACATGACCTCTATGTCTACATCATCTTGCCGATAAGGAGCAAAGGGAAGACGATGATGTGATGCGGTGTCCATGGTGATAAGATTGACTTGGTTTAGGAAGCACATGTACGTCTGGAGGATCTCTCAGAAGTGTGATTGCTTGAAGAGGAGGCTTATAGACCGAAAAGTCGCATAAATGCATAAATTAACACTTGTAGATTTTGCCCAGCCAATGACGTAGCATTTTCATCGGCGGGTTCTGAGAGTCTCAGTCGCCTCAGCGGTAAACTTTGTGCAATTTTTGGAGGTGTGAACGCGGCCATGCGAGAGGTAGGACAGGCGAGAAAATCTTATCAAACATTGTCCGCTTGCACCGAAATGTCAGATCGGAAAGTACAACTACTAGATATGTTCATTTTTACAAAAATTGAATTACCTTTACTGACTACAAATAGAGCGACTTTGTTTGGATATTTGCGAATATCTATTAATATGTGAAACCATGACTAGAAGTTTATCAGAAAAATAACAAAAATCCAGATTGTGGATCATATCGATGACTCGGCAATAACTATATTTTTAAATCTCTGATACTTAAGTGAAGATTTTTTTTACTATCTGAAATTATTATTGTGTTGTTAGTGGCTCTTGAACAGAATTAGTGATTGTTGAAAGTGAGAAATATTGACTAAGAGCATGGAGTTTAAAAAGTCCGTCAATTACCTCCATGCTAAGAGAGAGTGTTTCGTAAGATATCTGAATACAAAGGAATAATTAGGTGGCGATGGATAGAGCTTCAGAACGAGGCGTCACTCAAATTTCGACAAGGGTGTGATATATTGACGAACATGTGTGAAAGGGCGGTATCTGAAGTATGACAAAGTTTCAAAGCTAATGAACACACCGTGGTGGTGTTTCTTCAAAAGTCAAAAAGAAAATATGACATTCACCGCAACTGAGTAACAGTTAGATGGTGTGCGTGAAAAGCTGTGTTCCTAAAACCGTGATCACTCGATCACATCGAACGAACAGCGGACATGCCCGAGCAGTTTTTTTCTGTTTCTTTACATCGTCAGCGAACATCTTGACGTGAACAGACACACAACGTACGGCTATAATATCAAGCTTTTCGCGAAACGACAAAGATTGTCTGCAGAAAGCGATGAATTCCGTCTTTACACGCATAATTGTCGAAAAGTGTTTTTTTCAGTTTGTCAGAACACTATTGACAGCAAACCAGGTAGAACACTTATTTAGAATAGACATACCATAGAATCAGCGAATGAAACATGAAACTTCATGGACAGGTTTTTAATTACAGAATACAGTTTTCTATAAAACATTACAAAATATGATTTTTTAAACTTTAAAGACAGTTTTGATATTTTCTGGATTTTGTAGAACCAAATCGACTACATCAAAATTCAATATCTTGATGGACGTGACTATCCAGTTTGAGGTTTTGCTGCGAAACACGTACTTGTCTCGCTAAATGTAGAAATTTGTGAAAACTAGGAACGTTGCTCGAGCTGCTGTCTATATCTCATGGACCTCGTCATGGCGGTTTGTTTTTTCCTGAATATAAAGTAAACTCCCAGGCGTGCGCGTGACAGGTAATCTGGTCGGTTTGAAGCGAACCAAAGTGTTAAGTACTAGAAAGGGGATAATGTGGGTAGAGTATAAAAAGGATGAGTGGGGTTACAATAATGAGAGAAAGTGAAGCCGCCACTTTCGTTGTTAGTATCTGCCAATGAGACAAAGCGGGAGTTTAATGTGGTTGTTTCATTTCAATAAGAATAAGAGAAATGAACTAATATTATTTAGGTGAAAAGGCGGGAAGATGATTGGCAACTTTGTCATCAATCGTTTGTACGCCAACGTTGCGGTTTGTTGACACGTGGTGTCACTGAATGGCTACCTCCATGGTTGAAATAATCTTCGATACATCAGTGTATGATTGCAGAAGATACCAAAACGGTCAAAAAATGTAACAGTCTTCCCTACCTGTTTCATCTTGGAACAGGTTGAAGATGCGTCAGTCTCTCTGTCAACACTTTCAAGAAACTGAATAAACAATACCACCAATGATAAATATGCAAAAATCATATATTCAGAACAAAAGTATTTTCTACTGTTGCTCAAACTTCGAATAAACCAACCCTCATAATCAAAAGTTAAAGCATAGGTCGCAACGCACATTTTGGAGTAGAGAAGCATATTGTGAAAAACTAAGCGATGTTACAATATCCTATTTTACCTTGTAGGGAAAATTACAAGTGTCCATTAAAACCCCAAACCATACAACCCGTTACGTTGAAACCAATGAGCATATGAGTGAACTCTCGCAGGAGACTCGCAACTATTGACAAAAATTGAGGGCGTATGTCTCTGAGGCACATTCAAACCATAGTACCTAACTTTTTGGCAAGGCTTTCAACCTTCGGCCTACAAGACAGAAAACGAGAAACGGTGTTAATTTCCGGTTACTATTATACTCAAAACTCGAAAGTCGATTTGTAAACGTGTTAGAGAATTCAGTAAATTCTCGATCGCATTCGAACTCGGAACGTACGGCACCAAGCAACCCTATCTATAGTGACCCATGAATAGGTTGAAAACTGCTCGGCCAAGTCTTCACCCCTTAAAAGAGAGGTTAAATAACCAGATAAATTATTACAATTTTCCTGACCACAATCCCTCCAGACAAGAAAGTATGCATGGTGCGAAGAATTAGGCAATTCATTCCCATCGGAAAACTAATAATCGGATAAGAACGAGAACCATCCTTTCGCCTATTTGTCCTGAGTCACTGTGTTCCATTGATCTACTGAATCACGTGACCAACAGTCTGAGGATTTTGAGGTTCACCAAAAAAGTTCATTATCACCCTGTAACCTTATTCCTTGTTAGAGGATATACACAATCATGTAGATAGCACAACGTTGCCATCACGAATACTTAAATTTGGGGTCATCGCGCAAAGTTTTGAATTTTCGATTTTCTAAAAACTGAGACGGTGAAATTTTTTCCTACTGCAAGAGATCTAAAATGAGCCCCTACATGTGGTAGATCAGAAAGGAATTGTAAAAAATTGAGAGTCCGAATATCTGTCCGCAAGGCGCCTGGTAGAAACTGTACTTGCCGACCTTTTTTGAAGTGATAACTCTATTAAACACGTGGACATCAAACCAAATCATATCAAGGAAAAAAGAAAGCAATGGATTGAAAATGATTTCTTATGATTAGCAGTGCAGTTATACATTTAACAGACCTTCTGTAGGGTGGTGGTGGGGTTTCAAAGGGAAAACACTAGTCAAATTGTATGTTGAGATACCACATTCTTCACAAGCTGAAAAGATTTCCTCATGCAGTTGACTTCATTTCTTCAGGATGCGGGAAACACAACGTAATCTAAAAGGTACCTTTTAAGTATTTAATCATGGTCCTGCCGTCAACTAATGATATTATATGCTCTTGTATTCTGTGACCCGAAGATTGCTTCTCAATGTCAAGGAATTACTGTATCTTTCAGTTATTCACCTACCTATATTTGTATGAATATTTAGATGACTACGTTGGAACATACAAAAATTACAACGATCTGCATTATTTTCCTGGTGAATACGTCCCTCAAAAATATCCCAATATATGTCAAGTATTTTTGCCCCAATGACAGTTCATGACAAAAACCCGTGACACTGATTATTTCACAGCTATAGTATTCTGGAAGTGGGGGACGAGGTGGAGTGGATGGTCAGCCGTAAGTTTCTGGAGACACGATCATTTCACTGGCATCAATCTAATCTAGAAATCTAGATGAGTTTCTAATAACGAAAGTCTCATGTCTTAAGCCTGTTCATCCAGTGTATTTGTTGGTGATCAGCAGATCAGAATCAACAGCCATCTGAAAAGAATATAAACAAACAGAAGCGTAGACATTACTTTATCATGAAACTCATGGAAGATAAGCAGCCAGGTGTTAAAAAATCTCAGTCTCCACTAGAATTTTATGATTAGCCCCTTACATTAATCGTGGAAGGGAGTAGACAATCTAAAAAAAGTGTGTCTAGATGATTTTCTCTAAAACCATCCAATATCGACATTATCGACAGAAAATATGATACTGTGTAAGAGAAAGTCCCATTCAAACAAAAGTTATTTCAAATTTACTTAAGGTGATTATGACACACTCACAAAGCAAATACACAATACCAATACTGGCACACAACATAAACGTAAAGTAATGAACAGTATCGTTGTAAATGTTGAAATTCATGGATAAGTTACATCAGTGAGTGTGATTTAAGTTCTCGTTTATTAACGAACGGAAAAAAACAGTGAGACCACTTTCAGATTTGTATTTTGACTTTGATAGTTATCATTATTATCTGTATGAAATATGTATGAAGTCAATATAGTAATATTTTTTCGTTGTGCAAACTCTCAGTCAAACACGGAACATTTTCTTTGTATTTCAGTGTCAACTTTGATGCAAAAGTCAATAAAGTTTGAACTCGATGAAGAATAAAGTAGTTGGCATGGTTTTCGCGGCAACTATTAAAACTTGGCACTTATAGGCTTTTGCTTATTGCTTACCTACTTTGTCTGAAAATAATACAGTGAATTTCACGTCTGACACTGCAACTTGTCAAAGAATCGTGAATGTCAAGTTTGCAATTTTTATCATGATATAATGTTCAAAATTAAGGAATAAATGAAGTTCGTGAACATTTATGGCCAGATCACGGACTAGACAAATTAAGGTAAGTCTGAAGAGATAAAACTATTGATATCATGCAATTGCGCCGGCAGCCATGAACAATAGACTCAAACACAACAAAACGACTTCGTGTCGAGCTTAGAAACTTTTCCGACGACGTACACTGAGTGACCGTCAATCACAAATTTGTTACAAGGTCTCTTTCCCTTGCTAGACATATGTCATGCATATCATAACCTGGCAAGTCACCAGTCTGGTCCCCTGGCCAATTTTTACCGCTGGCTGCGCTACTTACGAAAATACTTTCATGAGCATCGCAGCCAGCGGTAGAGAAGTGAGGCAGGGCCGGGGACCAGACTAGTCGGTCGCGTGTATGTGACCTGCTGCATGTTTATCACATAAAGGTTACATAGTCCACAATGGTCTTAAAATATGATATTATTTTCGTTATTATTAAAATCTAATGAAAAAAATAATATCAATAAAACCGTGCTAGTATTTCATCAGGGTTACGCTTCCTTACTGATGAGCAGCGCGGTAAACTCACTGAATGTCCATGAGCCGGGTGTCCATTATATTTATCAATTACTGCTCAGCAGAAAGGAAGCTCAATGCTGATGAAATACTAACGCGGATTTTAATCATTTAGTTTAATGAGTACAAAAACATTATCATATATTTCAGACTCTCCTAGTTCGCCTGTACAAAAATACTTTAAGTTTTACCGCCAAGCTCAGCTGCCGGTTACTTACCGGACGCACCCTCTCCTCAGCACGTTGGAGAGAGGTTTTTTTAGCGTGTTTTGTGCTTTTAGCCTCAGCAGGTTCACTGCAGTGCCGTGTCAGTTGATTATGGAGCAACGAGCATGAAAACTGCCGGATGTTAAGCTAAAGCAATTGTTTTAAAGTTTCCCAATATATAGCAACTTAAATCACGAATCGACTCATGACAAATCTTAATTTTTGGTCAGACTTTCTCAGGCACTATCATACGTATGGAAAACAACATCGACCTCGACCTAGTCACGCATGCCAGACCTGTGTCTCCTGTTCTTGATTTCAGCCACGAGCGGCAAAGACGCGAGCTGTGACCACAGGGAAGCCAGGGAAAAACATTCAAACATACAAACAAACGAACAAACAAACAAACAAACAAACAAACAAAAAAATAAATAAACCAAAACCCATAAAACAAACAAACGAACAAACAAGCATGCAAATACATAAATAAATAATAAACAAACATACAGACAAACAAACAGAAACAAATAGAAAAATAAACAAACAAACAATATAATAGAACGTTGAATACATAACAAACAAAATAAACAAACAAATGTATATACACACGCATATATATATTATATATATATATGTGTCTGTGTGTCTGTATATATATATATATATATATATATATATATATATATATATATATATATATATGAGTGTGTCTGTGTGTCTGTGTGTCTGTGTGTAATTTATATGTGTGTGTAATGTAGTGGTGTGTGTGTGTGTGTGTGTGTGGGTGGGTGAGTGAGTGTAAGAGACAGTGGCATATTGACAAAAGATCGAAATGATTGACTGAACAGCTCATGCAATATCAACATACGACGGCAGTACCACCACTCCCTTTACTTCCCAAAGAGATGTGACTTAATGGCCGCCCTGCCATGACATGGTCGGTTATATAATTTTTCCTACCGCACAAAAAATGACCGTCGCAAATGAGTAAAAATTCATACCAGTTGGGAAGGACATGAATGGGGCACTCATGTTCAACATGTAAAATGAATGTGCGATGTGTAAAATAAATGTGCCATCAAAATGAAAGCAATTTTCCGGTGATTTCTAAAGTCGTGCCGATACCATTTCTTCCGGTTTCTGCTCTTCTGCATGAGGGGTGTTATCTGTTAAACTACACCAGTCCTTTGAAATCGTAAATGGGCCAATTACGTGACCCGTATTGGCAGAGACGGTCGACTCATTTGGCGCGATTCAGTCAATCATTTCAATCTTTTTCCATATGCTACTGTCTTTTACACTCACACACATATACATTACACACACACATTTATTTAATAATGTATTTGTATGCTTTTTTGTATGTTTGTTTGTTTTGGTTTATTTATTTATTTATTTATTTATTTATTTATTTATTTATTTATTATTATTCATTTGTTTGTTTGTATACTTGTTTGTTTGTTTGTTTTTACCTGGTTCCCTGTGCTGTTACCAATCGCAACCTGCGCTAGCCGTAATAACCCTATGTTACTTAATATTAATTTTCGCATGGTCGCATTGCAAGTAGTAATGTAGTCACCTCATCACTCAGTATATAATGCAGTCATTCAATACTGCCAGAGCATGAATTTGTCATTACGAAGTTATCGCATGGGGGCGTACTTCAAGATGTCATGCCCGTAACGAAAGTTTTAATATAGTCAGTGTGTAATCTAATCATCGGTGTGCCGCATGTTATAACTGGATCATTGCATAACATGATTGAAGTATCTCATCATATCAGTATGTCATAATGACAGTTCAACACAGAGTATTTCATTTCATAATTGAATCATATCATTCGATCATTCCGGCACTACAAACTGCAGTATTGCACAGGCGAATTTTGGTAGGCATTGTACGCCACAAGTTGTTCCATGATATTTGCAAGCTCACTTGGGAAGACTCACTCGTATATGTGGTGCATGAAATTGATTTATATCCGCCATCGTTCCTTCTTAACCGTACCACCCTTCTATCTATAATGTCATAGTCCGACTGTGCGTTGGGGAGGGGGAGAGACCTCCTGGTGTCAAGCACCAACAACTCGCAAATTTATCGAGACACTCGGAGACAAGGGGTCATCTAAGGGCCATGACCTAAGTAACGTGTGCTGTACAGATACAAGGGGCTTACCATTGGATCTTGGGAGAGGTGGTCAAAAATAGGAAAAAACAGGAAAGGAAAACATGCAAGGCAAAAACACAGGGGAAAAATCTTCAGACAGTTAAAACAAATAAAATCATATCGCAAATGTGTAAAGAATCTGCAAAATTCTTTAAAATCTTGATTTTTTGAGATTTTACCAGCAGGAAGCAGTCATCTGTGTTGCATATAACCTTAAACTGGAAGTTGCGATCATCTCATCTTTGCATGAATTTTGTATCACTGATCAGTTGAGAATTATAAAATTATACAGTTAGTTCTCTGCTAGTGTCCTACATACAAATTTATAAAGTACCAGGTAAACCACGTAAACAACTGAAACTACAGAATGTTTGTCAAGACAGAAAGTTACACTTTGCTTTGAATATAAAGGAAATGAAGGCTACTTCACACATCGGATCTACCGTTGTTATCGGTACGATAAAGTGAATGAGTGGATCATTGTAGTTATTTTGTGTGGAATACATGGCGAGACACCGGTGAGTCGATAGTGCTTTGACCATGGTCATGTGATCTGGGTCCCCGGCGAACCGCTGTTTATGTTTGAGTGATCCGTCTTAATGGTGTTTTGGAACAAAAAATTGGGTCCCTTCATCAGTCGCTCTCAATCTGGTGTTATGTATCCCTTCTGTTTGTTGTGTGATTGTCACTTACTCTCAAAGAAGAGAAGCCAGATTTGTTATTGATAGAGTCACTATTGACTGATTCTATACAGTGTGCGCTCCGGTGTGTCCTGTGATAATTAAATTGGCCCAGCATCGACCGGAATTCTGGACGCAATGAGTTTTTGTTTTAGGGTTTATTTTGAGCGTGAATGGTGCTCGTACGTTGTGTTAACAGTATATGCTGTACTATATAATTAAACTGTATCTATATAGCCAAATGAGTCCCTATCTGACACCCTGTATGTTTTGAAAACAGACTACAAGATGATTTGCAACATTTAGCAATACTATCATCTGATCACTTAGCCATATGTATGTTGGGGTTATGGTGTACAATCTTTATTTATATGGCTGTAACGGATGAAAAAGTCTTCTAAACTGACTTCGTCATTATAAATCTGACAGTTAACTTAGAAAAAAAATAGCAAATTTACTAACAACCTCCCAAGATCTAATGGTCTGTTCCTAAGCCCTTGTGATCTAAACAAGCCCCAGTACAAAGTGATGTATATAAGCTTAAGCCCAATCAAAATGTAATCTCTATAGCCCCTTACACATTCTTTTGCCAATATGTATGTGGAGGCTTCGGGACTGCTACATTCATTTTTTGGCTGAAGGTATAAAGTTTTGATAGACACTCTACTTTCGAATTAACTTTTGAACACCGGCTATAACACGACTTGAACGAATTTGGGATAATTGGATTTTCATATTTTGCAAATTTCTCAAAAGTGTTAGCTGCCATATAGCTGAATGTTGCAATATCGCAAATTACTCATAAAAAACAAGCGTAATATAAAAAGAAAAGCAGATGAGATAACATTTGTACATTAAATCGACATTACTTCACCATCCGATTATCCAAAATTAGTTCCAATCGTGTTCTATGTGAAACACGTCACGCTGTGTTTGTCAATGGAGTTCTTGTATATTTTTTCTGAGGACTTTTGTGCACATCTCAACAATGCTGACAGTAAGTCCTTTATCCTATTTCGCCAGACAATGATCTAGCAATACAACATTTTGTTCAGATCTAAATTCCAAAACATAAAAGCACAGAAAACGCCTCCTTTTATGCCTGTGTAGTGCTTGTTGGAGCAATCACGGTGGTAAAACGGTATCTATGGCACAAGCATTTCAAAGAATAAAGGCCTAAATGGGTCACGGCGTTCGAAGCTCCCACAAAATATAAATGTCTACATTTCAGTGACAAACGGCAAAACATTTCATTTTTTCAAATGTATTGTTCGGTTTGTTGTTTTTTTTTTGGTGAGGAATTTAAATTAGTCACTTATAAAAGCACAAGCAGAATATGTCTAAAAATGTAGCTTAACAATCGTTGAATTGGGAGTGTTTCGATATTAAGCTGCTGTACAAAAATAAAATCAGTCAGTGTTAGAACAGAGGAAAATAAACACGATTGGAACTAATTTGGGAAAATTGGATGAGAGTAATTATTAGGAAAATGTAACGAAATCGAAATTTTTACATCTGAAATTTTACAAAATGACAGAATAGTGTAAAATTTGAAATATTGTTCTCATCGGACAAAACTACGAAAACACAACGATTATTGCATACCTCTTTCATCGGATTGATTTAATGAAAATAAGTTCATTTTTGTGTAAATGTACTGAAGAAAGGAAACAAAATGCTTAAAATTTCTCTAATTGACGAATTTTGAGTCAGGGCACTTTTGAAATGCCCCTGACTTTTTCATGAATTTAAGGCTTCATAAACATTAAATTGAGTCAGGGCACATTTTAAAAGACCCTGACTGACTTAACTGTAAATCAATCGAAAAGCTTCATTTTGGTCGAGGAAAAATGACAAACTGAGATTATTACTAGTGTTTCAGTAATGAAGAAACTACAGACAAACTCTCATATTTTCATTCAAATGTGAATATTGTTCATATGTTTTGAACAATATTGCATTAGATACTATCATGCACTGATTCTTACTCACAAGATTTCAACAGCTTCATTTTGGTCGAGGAAAAATGACAAACTGAGATTATTACTAGTGTTTCAGTAATGAAGAAACTACAGACAAACTCTCATATTTTCATTCAAATGTGAATATTAATCATATGTTTTGAACAATATTGCATTAGATACTATCATGCACTGATTCTTACTCATAAGATTTCAACAGCGTCGTAAATTTTGTATAAAATTTTAAAGATGGTTAGCAAATATGGTGTAAAATTAGAAAAATTTCTAAAATTCTTGAGAAATTCTGCCAATCCAATTATCCAAACTAAGTTCCAATCGTGTTAATAGTAACTTATTGGCAAGCCAAATTCCCGGGTTAAGATATCCCGCTTTTAGCCATCAAGGTACTGTGTCGGCCCATGGGTAGGTGATGCAAGTCATCAGTTAGGCTGTGTTCACAAAAAAATCAGGAGAGGGCGGGATTAGGAATTAGGGGGGGATTCGAAAAGTTTTTTGGTAGTAGATGGGAGACTTGAAAGTTTTGCTCTGCCTATGGGGAGACTTAGACATTTTTTGGTTCCCTTTAACTTTTACATTTTCCGATTCTAAGGTTTGATAGGTAATTAAATAACAAATGAATGACATTTAATGCCATCCAATTGTTCTATTATTAGTAATAATTAAACAAATTCTAGAACCATTTTTTCAAATTTCATGACTTTTATCTCCGAAAAATCTAAACATATAGTATGTGTCTGAAAAAAGCAAACTTGGGCCTAGAAACGGGGCAGAGCGGCAACTGTTGATAATTTTGCAGTATATCTATGCAATATATAAAATATAGTTTCTTGCTGTCTGCTTGCAGCATGCTGAAACATACAATATTCAGTTTTGCGACACAGCCTGTTTTCATAAATATGTAACAGGCGATAATTTAATCAGAGTCCAGACTGACATTTATTTGTCAATGATACAAATGCAAGGTATACAGGCTGTGTTGGCAAGCTGAATACTGGACAGTTCAACATGCCGTATAGGTGTAGAAAAAGAACGCATTTGTATAAACTGAACAAAAATATTGACAAAATTATCAAAGTTGTTACAGCTACTGCCTACGGGCAGTGTCACTATCAGGTACTGCCCTGCCACTGCGTTGTCACTGTCATTGCATAGTTGAGCAGTGACAGAGATAGCTCAGACTCTGATGTACATAGTTCGTGAAGAGGAGTTTTGGTCAAAAATGATGACGCCCATAACAGTGAAGCACAAGATCAGTCCAGAGAGCAACTTATGGATGACTGGGAGACTTGAAAAGTTATTAGGTATTTTTGAATTCTGGCTTATGAGAATAATTAAAGAAAAAAGAAGGGGGTTACCTTGTTTGATTTTCTAAATTTTCACATTTTCATCGTAAACTGATACAAAGTAAAACTTTGAACGGTAGAATACTTTGCTCGGAATTCTCAGGGAAGAGTTTTATGTTGTTTTTTGGGGATTAGAATTCCTTGAAGGGAATCGACAATGCATACTTCAAAGAGGATGAATATCTCTGAATTGAATTCAAAGAGTGAGTAGAAAGGGGAAAGATTCGTATATTACTGCTAATTTCTTGTCAGTAGAAAGTATCATCCATTAACAGCAGGACAACTGCTTGTTTTTTGTCTTTTTATTTTTCACATATTTAAGACTGCATTGTGATACTGTACTCTATTTGGAGTACATAACCTATTAAGGTAGTGTGCGCCTCGAAAGTGAAAGACTGAAAATTTTGTCAAACTTTCCAAATGAAACATCTCAGTCTTTCACCAAATCAAGAATAAAGTTTGGGGTCACCGCGCGAAGTTTTAAAACAAATAACCTAACATTTACCAATATTTAAGATTCAAAACGGCCACTATCCATGTGTTAAGTTTATTGGGAAATGAAATTTTCGATTTTCTAAAAACGGAGACGGTGAAAATTATTCATCTTCAAGAGCTGTAAAATGAGCTCCCCCACAAGTGGTAGATCAGAAAAGAACTGAAAAATTGATAGTCCGAATATCTGTCCCAGAGGCGCCTTCTACCTTAAGTAACAGAAATTGTATTTGCAGAATTTTTTTGGAGTTATCTATTAACACGTTGACATCAAACTAAATCATATCTATGAAAGAAGAAAGCAATGGATTGAAAATGGTGTCTTATGATTATCAGTGCAGTTATAGATTTAACAGATGTTGTGTAGGGGATGGTGGGGGTTTCAATGGGTAAAACACTAATAGAAATTCGCTAGAGTGCATGTTCAGATACCCATTCTTCACAAGTTGACAAGATTTCATCATGCGGTTGAGTTAATTTCTTCAGGATGTCTGAAAAAAAACGTAATCTTATAAGTACCTTTTAAGTATTTAATCATGGTCCCGCTTTTTTGATAATATTCTATGTCTTGTCCTTTTCTGTGATCCGAGGATTGCTTCTCAATGTCAATGAAATACTGCATCTTTCAGTTATTTCACTTACCTACATTTGTATGAATATTTAGATGACTGCGTTTGAACATACAAATATTACAACGATCTCCATAACTTTCCTGGTGAATCATGATTTAATTCTAAATCACGGAAAATGTTGTATCACATTCAATGGCGATATCTTCTAACGGATAAAAATGTTTTGGATATGTCCCTCAAAAATGTCCTAATATGTGTCAAGTTTTTTTCCCCTAATGATACCAGTCCATGACAAAAACCCTTGATACTGAATATTTCACAGCAGCAGTATTCTGGAAGGAGGGGATGAGATGGAGTGGATGGTCAGCCGTAAGTTCCTGGAAACACGACCATTTCACTGGCATCAATCTAATCTATAGATGAGTTTCTAATAACGAAAGTCTCACGTCTTAATCCTGTTTATCCGTATTTGTTGGTGATCAGCAGATCAGAATCAACAGCCATCTGAAAAGAATATAAACAAACAGAAGAGTAGACATAGCTTTATAATGAAACTCATGGAAAATTAACAGCTAGCTGTTAAAAAATCTCAATCTCCACTTGAGTTTTTGAATTAGCCTCTTGCATGAATAGTGGAGGGGGAGTAGACAAAATCTAAAAAAGTGGGTCGAGATGATTTTTCTCTGAAACCATCCATCGATATTATCGACAGAAAATATGACACTGCGTAAGATAAAGTCCCATTCAAACAAAGTTATTTCAAAATTAAGGTGATTATGACACACACAAAGCAAATACACAATACCCATACTGGCGCACGATATAAACGTAAAGTACAAGTACTGAGTGGTATCGTTGTTAATATTTAAATTCATGTATAAGTTACATCAGTGAGTGTGATTTGTTTTAAGCATTTGTTCATTAACGAACAGGAAAATAGTGTGAGACCATCCACTTTCAGTTTTGTGTTTTGACTTCGATAGTTATCATCGTTATCATCAGTGTAAAGTTAATATAGTACATATAGTAATATTTTTTTTCATTATACAAACTCTCGTTCAAACACAGCACATGCTGCTCTGTATTTCAGTGTCACCTTTGATGCAAAAGTCAATAAAAAGTTTTAACTCGATGCAGAATAAAGTAGTTGGCATAGTCTTTGTGGCAACTATTGGAACTTGACAGTTGCGCGACCTAGGAGTAAATAGTCTTAAAATATGATATTGTTTTCGTTATTATTAAAATGTGATGAAAAAAAAAATCAATATCAATATAACCGTGCTAGTATTTCATCAGGGTTGAGCTTCCTTTCTGATGAGTAGCGCGGTAAACTCACTGAATGTCCATAAGCCAGGTGTCCATTTTATTTATCGATTACTGCTCAGCAGAAAGGTAGCTAACGCTAATGGAATACTAACGCGGATTTAAATCATTTTATCGTAATCAAGATATCATAGTTTAATGATTGCAAAAAAATTATCAATGTGCATCTAGTTTTACCTCCAAGCTCAACTGCGGTTACTTTATTTCTTTCAGTAGTTTAGAAAATTGCCGGACGTACTCTCTCCTCAGCAGGTTGGAGAAGGGAGAATTTTTTTTCCTTTTGTCTGTTTTAGCGTGTTTTTTCTTTTTAGCCTCTTTTGGTTACTTTGGTTATGGAACAATGAGCGTGAAAACTGCTGGATGTTTATCTAAAGAAATTGTTATAAAGTTTCCCATCGCTATGGCAACTTAAATCACGAATCGACTCATGACAAACCTTAATTATAGGTCAGATCTTCTCAGGCACTACCATACTTCTAGAAAACAAGACAGACCTCGACCTAGTCACCCATGCCAGACCTCGAACTCGTGTCTTCTCTTGATTTCAGCCACGAGCGGAGAAGACGCGAGCTGTGACCAATCTCAACCTGCGCTAGCCGTAGTAACCCTATGTTACTTAATATTAATGTTCGCATGGTCGCATTGCAAGTAGTCACGTAGTCACCTTATCACTCAGTGTATCATGCAGTCATTCAATAATGCTAGAGCATGAATTCGTCATTACGAAGTTATCGCATGGGGGCGTACATCAAGATGTCATGCTCGTATTGAAAGTTTCATATAGTCAGTGTATATAATCATCTAGTCATGGGTGTGCTGCATGTTATAACTGGATCATTGCATAACACAATTGAAGTATCTCATCATATCAGTATGTCATAATGACAGTTCAGCATATAGTAATTCATTTCATAATTGAATCATCTCATTCGATCATTCCGGAACTACAAACTGTAGTATTGCACAGGCGAATTTTGGCAGGCATTGTACACAACAAGTTGTTCCATGATATTTGCAAGCTCACTTGGGAAGACTCACTCGTATATGTGGTGCATGAAATTGATTTATATCCGATTACCTAGGGGTCCGTCATAGTTCCTTCCTAACCGTACCACCCCTCCATCTAAAATGTCATGGTCCCACTGTGCGTTGGGGAGGGGGAGAGACCTCCCGGTGTCCAGCACCAACAACTCCCAAATCTATAGAGACACGCAGAGACAAAGGGTCATCTAAGGGCCATGACCTAAGTAACGTGTGCTGTATAGATACAAGGGGCTGACCATTGGATCTTGGGAGGGGTGGTCAAAACAGGAAAAAACAGGAAAGGAAAACATTCTAGGCAAAAACTTCTGGGAAAAATCTTCAGACAGTTAAAACAAATAAAATCATATCGCAAATGTGTAAAGAATCTGCAAAATTCTTTAAAATCTTGATTTTTTTTTGAGATTTTACCGGCAGGAAGCAGCTATCTGTGTTGCATATACCCGTAAACTGGAAGTTGCGATCATCTCATCTTTACATGAATTTTTTTATCTCTGATCACTTGAAAATTATAAAACTATACAGTTAGTTCTCTATTAGTGTCCTACATACAAATTTAGAATGTACCAGGTAAACCAGGTAAACAACTGAAACTACAGAATGGTTGTCAAGACAGAAAGTTATACTTTGCTTTGAATATACAGGAAATGAAGGCTACTTCACACATCGGATCTACCGTTGTTATTGGTACGATATAGTGAATTAGTGGATCATTGTAGTTATTTTGTGTGGAATACATGGCGAGACACCGGTGAGTCGATAGTGCTTTGACCATGGTCATGTGATCTGGGTCCCCGGCGAACCGGTTTTATGTTTGAGTGATTCGGTATTTCGGAACAAAAATGGGGTCCCTTCATCAGTCTCTCTCACTCTGTTGTCATGTATCCCTTCTGTTTGGTTGTGTGATTGTCACTTACTCTCAAAGAAGAGAAGCCAGATTTGTTATTGATAGAGTCACTATTGACTGATTCTATAAAGTGTGCGATCCGTTGTGTCCTGTGATAATTAAATTGGCCCAGCATCGACCGAAATTCTGGACGCAATGAGTTTTATGGCTGATTTTGAACGGGAATAGTGCTCGTACGTTGTGTTAACAGTATATGCTGTACTATATAATTAAACTGTATTTATATGGCCAAATGAGTCCCTACCTGACACCCTGTGTGTTTCGAAATCAGACTACAAGATGATTTGCAACACTTAGCAATACTATCATCTAATCAGTTAGCCATATGTATGTTGGGGTTATGGTGTAAATTTTTATTTATTGGATGTAACAGATGAAAAAGTTCTCTAAACTGATTTCGTCAACATTAAAAGTATTATAAATCTGACAGTTTACTGAAAAAAAAATTAGCACATCATGACTCACTTGGAATTTTTTTGAAATTTAGCAACACCCTCCCAAAATATAATGGTCCGTCCCTAACCCCTTGTGATCTATACAAGCCCCAGGACAAAGTGATCTATATAAGCTTAAGCCAAATAAAAAGTTAATCCCAACATCCCCCTTAACTAGTAATGCTTTTGCCAATATGTATGTGGAGTCTTCCGGCCTGCTACATTCATTTTTGGGCTGAATGTATAAAGTTTTGATAGATGCTCTATTTTGAAATATCTTTTGAACACTGGCTATAACACGACTGGAACGAATTTGGGATAATTTGATTTTCATATTTTGCAAATTTCTCAAAAGTGTTAGCTGCCATATAGCTGAATGTTGCAATATCGCAAATTACTCATAAAACAAGTGTGTAATATAAAAAGAAAAGCAGATGAGATAACATTTGTACATTAAATCGACATTACTATACTTCACCATCCGATTACCCCAAATTAGTTCCAATCGTGTTCTATGTGAAACACGTCACGCTGTGTTTGTCAATGGAGTTCTTGTATATTTTTTCTGAGGACTTTTGTGCCTATCTCCGGAATGCTGACAGTAAGCCCTTTATCCTATTTCGCCAGACAATGATCTAGCAATACAACATTTTCTTCAGATCTAAATTCCAAAGCATAAAAGCGCAGGAAACCTCCTTTTATGCCTGTGTAGTGCGTGTTAAAGCGACTACGGTGGTAAAACGGTATCTGTGGCACCACCATTCAAAGAATTTAGGTCTTAATGGTTCACGGTGAGTGAAGCTCGAGTAAAATATAAATGTCTGAATTACAGTGACAAACGGCAAAGTATTTCACACTTCAAATGTATTGCTTAGTTGTGTTTTTTTTGTGAGGGATTTTAAATAAGCCACTTATAAAAGTACGAGCAGAATATGTCTAAAAATCTGGCTTAAAAATCGGTGAATTGAGAGTGTTTCGATATTAAGCTGCTGTGCAACAATTAAATCAGTCAGTGTTAGAACAGGGGAAAACTAGTAATATATTCGCAAGCCAAATCCCCGGGATTAAAATATTCCTCTTTGAACCTGCAAGGTACTGTGTCGGCCCATAGGCAGGGGGTGAAGGTCATCAGTTAGGCTGCGTTAAACAAAAAAAACACCAAACAAAAAACAACGAGGAGGGGGCGGGAGAAATTAAGGGGGGATTCGATTTTGGGGGTAGTAGATGGGGGACTTGAAAGTTTTGCTCTGCCCATGGGCAGACCTAGACATTTTTTGGTTCCCTTTAACTTTTACATTTTCCGATTCTAAAGTTTGATAGGTAATTCAATAACACATGAATGACATTTAATGCCATCCAATTGTTCTAATATTAGTTGTAATTAAACAAATTCTAGATCCATTTTGTCACATTTCATGACTTTTATCTCAGAAAAATCTAAACATATATGATTTGTCGGAAAAAAACTTGGGCCTGGAAACGGGGCAGAGCTGCAACTGTTGATGATTGTTGCAGTATTTCTATGCAATATATAAAATATAGTTTCTTGCTGTCTGCCTGCAGCATGCCGAAACATACAATATTCAGTTTTGCGACACAGCCTGTTTTCATAAATATGTAACAGGCGATAATTTATTCAGAGTCCAGACTGACATTTACTTGTCAATGATTCAAATGCAAGGTACACAGGCTGTGTTGGCAAGCTAAATACTGGACAGTTCAACATGCCGTATAGGTGTAGAAAAAGAACGTATTTGAATAAACTGAACAAAAATATTGACACAATTATCAAAGTTGTTACAGCTACTGCCTACGGGCAGTGTCCCTATCAGGTACTGCCCTGCCACTCAGGCTGCGGTGTCACTGTCACTGCATAGTTGAGCAGTGACAGACATAGCTCAGACTCTGATGCACATAGTCCCTGAAGAGGAGTTTTGGTCAAAAATGATGACGCCAATGAAAGTGAAGCACAAGATCGGTCCAGAGAGCAACTTATGGAAGACCGAGAGACTTGAAAAGTTATCAGGTATTTTTGAATTCCAGCTTATGAGAATAATTAAAGAAAAAAGAAGAGAGGTCACCATGTATGATTTTCTAAATGAAAAAAAACGAAAAAATGTTTATGACTTATTGGAATTATTATTTACTTTTTGAACAAATTGCCATTATTACGCCCAAAATTTCAGAGATTAAAACTTTTATTTTACGGAATATTTTAACCTTCCAGTATTGTCAATTTTGAGTAGCATCTAAGTCTTATTATGTCTTGGACTTTAGACACAAATTTTTGGTAGGTCACTGTGCTCAGTTTTTACAATTTGGCATTTAGCCAGAATTAAGAATTTGCATAATCTCTTATGATTGTCATTTTGTGTGCTCTTCAGCAGGTGCCATTGACCTGGTCAAAGTTTGACAAACTCAAGTCAGCTTAGACTGATAAAATCATAACAGTTCACTGATGTGTTTAAAACTGAATCAATTTAAGAACTTGCCTAGGAATATGGCTCTACAAACTGCTATAAAAGGTAGTACATGCATAAGGACAGCCCGGGCTGGCGAGACTTGTCGGCCTTCCATGGGCATTCCTTATGCGTGCAGGGGCCCTTTCCTGAGGCTGGAGCCTTCAAAACGTGGAAACAACGCGCTGAAGGGGGTAAACGCGTTTTTTGAGGGGTTTGAAAGCCTCCATTTGCCAATTCGAGTGGTTCACTTGTCCTCCCTGCTGCGTTTGTGCTTACTTCAACACTACAGATAGAGCGGTCTTTGTCTCCCTTTCGCCAGAGAATGCCAACACAACAGTCACATAAGACGTCAAGGTGAAGGGACTTTTCATGACTGAGTGACTCTGTGTATTCTCCATATAACATGTACATTCAGAATAGATGTCCAGCTTGGTGCAAAACCTGGATCCTGGAGCGGGCCCATGACTTTTCTTTCA
The DNA here is from genome assembly GCF_041260155.1 of Ptychodera flava. Lineage (NCBI taxonomy): Eukaryota > Metazoa > Hemichordata > Enteropneusta > Ptychoderidae > Ptychodera > Ptychodera flava. The sequence goes on from NC_091931.1 coordinate 22,203,321, forward strand.
GTTAAAATGGACCAATCAGATTATTTCTCATAGTTTTTACGGACCAATCAAAACAAAGCTGTAATCACTAGCACTGTAGCTTTTTCTCAAAACGATTAATTTCTCTGTACACATATAAAATCTGTTTAAATGTCTAAACTACTTATTTTACATCCAACGCTCCAAGAGAAACGTGTCAATTTACATACAACTGGAACATATATTGACTCGTAGGAGCATTTTCAGTTCACATCTGGTTCTTCTACTGTGAAAGAAATCTCAACCCGTGTCGAATTTAGGTCATCCTGTTACACAAAATACGTTTTGTACAACATCATTCTCAAGAATCTTTAACATCCTTTGTAAGCATGTCACCCCTACCTCCTCGGCCAAGTCGTATATTACCGTATGTCTGTTTGGCGGATGCAGTACGCCCCCAGGCATAGCGATTACTAAGGTATGACCAGTCACTGCTTCTTTAGAAAATCTAGGTTATTGGCGGAGAAATCCAGCCAACCAGTTCAAAACATTTTTCAAATTGTAAGCAATCACTCTCTTTAACCCTTATCGTACGGTATGCTTTGCGTGGGAACATTTGTCAATTGATCATGCTCAACGGCTGCTCTGTTTTCACTCATTGGACCGTCAAAAAACTAAAATATGTCGCCCCTGCACAGTACAAGGCTACTTCTCTGATTTGTTGCTCCAAGTTGGTCAAACTCATTCCATTTACAGGGAGGCTTGTTTACTCACAAACACACGAAATACGCGATTTTTTATCATCGCGTATCATTATCATATGAAATATGTGATTGTATTATTTGAACATTTCATCATGTGAAATATGTTGCCTCCTAATAATCAGGTATAGAAAGAAAATTAGATAAATCATGATAGAACTAAAACTGCACTCATGACTTGCTCTTCAACTAAACTGATTTAGCGAAGTATAATTCAATTCCACCAGCCTTGACATAATTCTACACAGTAAGACAGAATTTTCATAACATAGGTAATTCAACTTCAATTATCATTTTCACAGTCTCCATTGTGTAGCAATATTTGTCAACAGTGCCATATTGGAGGGGATAGCCTTTTCATACAGAACAGGTATGTCTCCTGTATACAAATGGTTAACCCTTTTTCTTTCAGGGTTTGGTGCATAAACAACTGCACAGTATGAGTGTTGTTTATTACCTTCTATTTAAATCTTACAAAACAGCAAGAGACGCGTTCTTGTTCACTAGACTGCGAAACAGTATACTTGGACAGAGATCCTTCCCGTACATTCTCGAAAACTCGCTCATTTTGTTTGCCTTACTCAGACCTAAAACCGAAGGTAAGTTAAAACTTTCTGCTTCGTCTGATTTTGCAGGATCATTACTTCGCCTTTTGATTTATAGAGTTGCCTTGAGATGAGTGGAAACCTAAACGTATCATACACTTTAGATTTTGTGTACAGTAACAGTAGCGTTGATCGTAAAATCTAAACCGTGATTGATCGTCACAAGCAAACGATACGGTAAGCAGGGTGGCAATGTGATTAAAAAATCAAACAAATAAACAAAGGTGAAACCTACATTTCGACATTGACACATAGTAGCAGGTCAAAGTATTATGTCAAAGTTGTTGTGACCATCTTTGAAAGTTTAAAACATCGAATAGCATGCCGGAAGATTACACTTCAACTAGACTCGGTCTAAATCTTTGACTTTCAAAGATAAAGCTGTTTGCTACATCATTTTGTACTTCTGTTCATTTCAAGAGAGTGACAACTTTTTACCAGTTGAGAATGCCACAAGCTGGAGTCTGCGCGGTACTCGATGTAGTGACGCTTACCATCACAAAGGCGATGTCCTTGAATCATCTACCTTGTTCAAAATACAAAAAAACAACAACAACAAAAAAAGACTGTGCTCAAAAAATACGAAGCGCCAGTCATTTAAATTTCTGTCTCATCAAGCATGGGTGATAGCAGTTCTTTGATTGCTGACATTTGATTTCCATAGCGGGCTAGGTGCGTGCATAGTTACTTTCAATGCTCAACGGAAAAGTTAGGAAAAGGGCAGAAAAATACAGGGGGAGAGGGCGGTATTTTAAGAGTGAGGGCTGCAATTATTTCCAAACTACAAGAAGGCAAGAAGTGGCCTGTATGGTCCGAAAAAACAGCTTCAAGGTCGAAACTTTCAAAACTAACTTTCCAGTACTACGACTATTTCATTCTTTGTGGCACTCTTGATGGCCAATTCAATTTTCACATAAAAGGAAGTGCTTTGTTTTTCATGTAATAGTAATCGTCTTTTGAATTATTAAGGTGGAGCGGCTCGTTGCCAACACAGTTGTTTTCAAAGGAATTTTTCTCATTTAAGATGACAAGGAAACCCCCTCATACTATATTTCAGAAAGCAGAAAATCTAAAGTTTTGTATGGTAGCAATAGATTACTCGAAGGATGAGAGGGGTGTGTATTTGGGGTAAAAACCTCAATTTTGGTATTAATGATAAAAATTAATTTCAGTTAAAACTTAACACTATTTTCTGAAATGTCCTAGTTCATTTGAAAGAAGAGTACATGTAGAAAAAAACGACTATTTTGTTTTCCATTATCTATCCTTATTCTAAAATAGCATGGGTTGAAAGACTGAAACTTAAAAAAGTGATTAAAAACAAGAATAACAAAATTAAATTGCCTCTTATTCAAAATGTAAGAACTTTATTGCCAAACAACACAGTACCTTCTTATATAGCATTTAAAGAACATAATGTGAAAATTTCAGGAAATTTGACCCAGACGAAGTGGGGTTCAATTCTTTGGAAATCTTGAAATTCGGAGAAAAAAGAAGCCAGGAAATCAGATGATTTGCGTACATATGCATAAACTAAAACTTCTTTATCACGCAACTTACAACTGCTTGACAAGCTGAAAGGTTAACCCATCCAATATTTTAATCTTGGGTTAACAAATTAATTAGAATTAAATGCATATTTGCAAAGAGTGATTTTTGAGCAAAATACGCTGTGAGGTAGAGCGCCCCCATAAGTGACCAGTTTACGATACGGTTTTCTCGTTGATGTTGTTTTTTGTGTTTCGTGAAGTTTTCTGTTAAATGCCCACAAACACCTTATACTGATTTCCTTATATTTTTGATTGTTTATTTATTAATTTATTTTCTTATGTTTCCATCGATTTCTAGAAATGTTAATGTTTTTTCTTTAGTTTTAGCATGTAAATAGGTACCTCTGTGAAATAACGATGGTTGAAAAACTACTACTACTACTACTACTACTACTACTACTACTACTACAGACAGACAGACAGAAAGACATACATCATACATACATCATAGATAGATAGATAGATAGATAGATAGATAGATAGATAGATAGATAGATAGATAGATAGATAGATAGATAGATAGATACATAGATACATAGATAGATAGATAGATACATAGATAGATACATAGATACATAGATACATAGATAGATACATAGATACATAGATACATAGATAGATACATAGATACATACATACATACATACATACATACATACATACATACATACATACATACATACATACATACATACACACACACACACACACACATACATACATACATACATACATACATACATACATACATACATACATACATACATACATACATACATACATACATACATACATACATCCTTTACAAAAGTAGGATAACTGAAAGTACATTTTGAAGAGGAACTTTGATTTCTAATTTTAGCAAAAATGGAAATAACAATACATGCATGAGTCTATTGGTCAAAATATGAACAAATTCCCAAGACTTACCTATATCTCTATATGTAAATGTTTGATAATTGATGCAATTGCACTTTACTGGAAGTGGGACGCAGGAAGTGGTGTGTACAAAATTATGTTAGGATTTTATTGATAATAATCTTTGCAAACTATGAATATTTTTTTTCAATACAAAACTAGGTATATAGATGTTTGGCAATTGATATAAGTAATTGACTAGAGCAGCCCTTGTTTGCAGATTTAAGGTTGATCCGTGCAAAGTCCAAAGTATAAATCCAGTGTGGAAGTGAAGGTCTTGAAAATTCTTGAAATTAGTAATGTTGGAATTTCCAAAATCTTGAAGTCTGACTGAAAAACTGTGTTGCCCTGGTATTTATACTTAAATGGTTATATAAGAGAAGAATCTAGAACTTCTATTGATATGCTAATTGCTGTTCTGAAAATATCTCCACTTGTAGTAAACACGACTAATTGAATTTCCAAAAAAATTTAAACGTGATCTAATTGATTTCAAGGTCATGGAAGATAGTGTCCTTACAAATGCTCTAGACTAATTAAACTCAGGTCATTAGTGGGGTAAAATGGCCTCAATGACAATGTCCTTGTTCATATGCACGGCAATTTTCTCACTTTTTCTATTTTTTAGGTGTGATAGGAACGATATTTTGTGTCAGTGACAAGGTGGATAATAATACTTGTTGGCTCATAAAAAATATATATTTTATTAATGCCATTTCATAAAATTATACTTTGCACGTTTCGTATTTGTTTATTTACGCGCACTCACTGAACATAGTGGCGCCCATGAATTTAGTCGGTACACTTCCGGCTACTCGCTTGGTATATTATGAACCTGCGCATGCTTAGTCAGTAAGTTTAAGTTTTAAAGTTTAATCACAACATAATACAAAATTTACACACAACACTTTAACGTTCGCGCTCAATATATTAAAGTTTAACCACAACATATTAACGTTTATTACAGATCATATTAACGATTAAGCTTAATATATTACCGTTCATCCACAACATATTAACCTGCGCTTAACATGTCACAATAAGAGAGCAGAAGTCAGTGTTGGCGTTCGATGTGTTGCCAAGTTCAACAAATACAAACTTTGATGAAGCCTTTGCATGTCAGTTGTCTACTGGCACACAATCCAGACACCGCAAACGCATCTTAATAAATAAGCTCATTCGTATTTTACGTCAACACAACAAACTTTAATGCTAAAAGGGCAATATAAAAACGGTACAACTCACTACTAACGATGCCTTAATTTGGCTGAAACAAAAACTTTCAATACCGAAACGCTTTCATAAAGTTCGGCTTTGTACAATATTTTAGGGAATGAAGCACACAGCCTATGTGTGATCGCATATAATGATTTGAAAATCTGGCTGAAAAGGAACCATACAGGAAATGCTGCAGCGGAACACCGAATTTGCTGTGTACCGTGCACTTGCCAAGATCGGTGCTGCACAATGTTATGGATATTATCAGCATGTTGGAATCTTCCGCGTGTGACAGAGACGTTATACTGACACCTTTTTGTAATCATGTTAAGTGTGCCACCAGGGAAATTCTTGCAGCAGTATTACAACTACATGCAACAGTTACTGTATACTAGGCTGGTGGTATCGGTAGTCACTGCGGTAAAGTTCGCGACACTTATACCAGCAACCCGAGTTGTAATGCTACATAGTTCCGTCGCATTAAAGATTAGTGTGTTGAGAAATCATGTGTGTATGTTTGTCAGTTCAAAAATTAGAAAAGTGAAAAGCCTTATATTTGATATTGTACTAAACCTGACAGCAAGTGATTCTCCCCCAGACAGTTTAATAGCGGGCTGTGCGTTGATATGTCAAGTGTTGCGTTTTGACTACGTCTGACCTCTTGGTGGACAATGTTTCAACTTTTGCAAAGTGATTTCTTTGTACTTGAATGATAATACTGCCCAGCTAATAGTTACATCTGACAGGGTTGACAACACCCCGATTCAGACAATATGTCTAATTCGTCTATCGCCAACGGGACAATGCAATAGTTAGACATATTAAGAGGAATAATACTTGTTGTTATTACTGAGATTCGTTCATATAACAATATGCTATAATATAAGCAATCAGTGAAAGGGTATGAAATCTAGTTGAACTGATGTACTCCAGACAATTATCTTATTACACAAGTGTACTAGTCAAGTATTATGTTTTTATAAATGGTGTTGCGTCGCTTGCAGACCATCGACTGGTATATAGCACAATGACTTACTCTCAAGATCACAGTAACGCCGCTGGGTTAAAATTTAAGTCACCGGAAGGGGACGAGGCTGCAAATTTAGTGAGCAGTAACCTGAAAAAGGAGTTCGACGAAAGTCCATCAGATTATAGTTTAATAGAAAAGGATCTCACCAGTATTGACAACATTCTGGAATTTCTATCGAGTGAGGCGAACTTGACGGCCGACGAGTGCAAACCGGAGATACTGAACAAACTTACGGAATTAAACAACATGTATCGTGTCTCGGAAAGCACGAAGGTGCAGCAGTTTGCAAGCTATCTGGTCAAGAGAGATTATCCAAAGTTGTACATGACAATGCACAAGCAATGGCATTCGCTGATGGATAAGGACCAGACAGGGCAGGGATACTTTCAGGCATGGGACGAAGCGACGTGGATTCTGACCATCACATGCGATTCGTCGTGGCAAATGTGTCGGGCTGTCGGTAAGGTGGGACTGGTGAAGATCCTTATCGAGGAGCTCGAACTGATGAAAGGGTACGCCTCGCAGTCAGAACGAGACGAAGGCAAGAACAAGTATTGTGAAAAAGTGCTCGCCACCCTGCACAATGTCATACGCAACTACAATGACAACCGTGGCTACTTCCGAGACGCAGGGGCAGTTGCCTTGTTTCAGTTTTTTTTAAAGCTGGACGATCACGTGTATAGGGCACTGGCCTTGTTGACGTTGTCCTACATCATCGATGACGAAGAGAACGACAAAATCAACACGGGAAACGAAAACATAAAATTCTTAGTCGATTTACTGGCCTCCGCTGTTGATGCGGATGACCACCGTGAAAAGAAACATCTATTTCATGTGACCGAACTGGTGGATGGGATGACGAAGCTGGCTTTAAACGATAATAATAAGGTAAGACGAGGAAAGGCAAGAAAAATGAAAAGTCTAAATTGTGAAACTTAGTCTGACATCCAATTGTTCAGGTAATAATGATATCGGCGAATAACCACATAGATTAAAGAGAAAGCATACAGATTGAGAGAGATCAATACATCTGGACAAACCAACAAACGAACACAATTTGTAAAGAAGAGTAAATGATGTGAATAAGTAAATAAATGAATGTATAAGTAAGTAAATACAAACAACTTATCTCACACAAATGATACGATTAGTCTGGTGCCGATACTCTGTTTTTTGTGCCGAAACCCTGATTTTTGGTCGAACGAAAAATTTCGGCCCACAATGGTTCTCGGTGGTTTCTGTATCTTTAAAGCCTGCTGAATCAGGATCTGCATGATGCCACCCTGGCACCCTTGGCATTTTAATATATTCAAGATGGCCGCCAAGATGGCCGCCAAATATGTAAATGGTGATATCTCAGTTCTGTGAAATGTTATCAAAATGATTTTAGTGTCGTATGCCGGGTAAACAGGGCCAAGGAATTCATTTCTTTCATTGCCGAACGTGTACAACCCTTAATTTGCATAAAATCCAAGATGGCTCCCAAAATGACCCAAAAACAGGTAAAATGCCATATCGCAGCTCCATGAGAAGCTGTTGGAGTCATTGTGGTCTCCTTTACCAGGCAAATTGGGCTAAGGAACTCATATCTTTCATTGCCTGATATGTACAACCCTTAATTTGCATAAAAATAATCCAAGATGGCTGCCAAGACGACCTCAAAAACAGTTAAAATGTCATATCTGAGCTCAATGACTAGCTGTTGAAGTCATTTTGCTCTCCTTTGCAAGGTATATTGGGTCAAGCAATTCATATCTTTCATTAGCTGACATGTGCAACACTTAATTTGCATAAAAATCCAAGATGTCAGTATGTAACAAGTCATATCTCAATACACTATGCCATTGATTTTGGTGTCTTTCGGCATGTTTTACGGGTCAAAGAATTGGTATCTTTTGTTATATTTGCTGTAAAATCAAACATGAAAATCTGAAATTGATACTCACAATCCAAGATGGCTGCAAAGCTGGTTTCCACAACAAATATCAAGGTATATCTTAGCTGAAATTGCATCCTAGAGACTAATACATTAAGGGTTCAAGGCAGAAGGATAAGTTTCTTTCGTTATATAAAATGTAAAATATTTCATTGAAAGCCAAAATGACCACCCAATATCAACTATGGCCACAAAAATGGATGCCACAAAAACATTGAGTCGCATCTTAACCAACCAAGCATTCTTGAGACCTACTTTGTTTTGTTCCACAACAAATATCAAGGTATATCTTAGCTGAAACTACATCCTAGAGACTAATACATTTCAATATTGGTCGCAGAGTTTTCATTTCTTGTTTTCTTGTTTTCATGTTATCCCTCTAAAGTTGTACCCTTACCTTTGCAATCATCATGCTGCAAACAATTTTATAGTTTCTGCCATAGGGGCATCAAGAATATGAATGTTTTGCGCTTGACACCCATCCAAAGCACTTTTAACAGTTTAATTGCAGTCCAATTATCCAATCTTTAATTGAATTGTTGTTGTTTTTATAATTAAACATATAGACACCTTGCTCCTCCGAAAGCAACCTTCATCACTAGTCCAAATCCACTACCTGACATAAAAAGGTCTATACTGATAAACATGTGCAATTTTCCTTGTGTCTCGGAATGAAACCGAAAGTACATAACAGTGCTGACGTGTTTCTTATCACATCACTTCTCCAATAGATGGATTGCAGACTAACCTGTACTGTTTTGATGGCTTGTGCCAGCTTTATTAGACTATGATAAGAAACATACCAACAACCAAAATGTATGCATGCAAAGAGCCACAACTGCTAGGTGCCCATGCTGTGTCTTGTTATGGTGCAGTGGCCTACATGCTAGCCATGGGAGCCGCAACACACTAAAACTGCAAAAATAACGGGCATAGCAACTGGCACACAATTCATATAAACGTAGACAAGAAAAAATGAAAAAAGTAAAATATTGATGAACATGTAATATCCGCATATATAGATATTCATATTTATCTCTTATCTAATACTATTTTGTTGTTGATTTTTGCAAAATCTTTATTCTACTTTATGATCAAGATCCAAATTGGTTTACGACTTCAATAAAGGCTTACTTTACTTAATTGAACTTTATATATTATATATATATATATATATATATATATATATATATATATATATATATATATATATATATATATATATATATATATATATATATATATATATATATATATATAAAGGAACGGTATTGTGAACAAAGATGGAAGGTCTCAAACGGATTTCTGTGAGTTCGGTTGGCTGAAAGATGAATCAGTCAAATCACTTTGCATTTAACTTTTAGTCAAGGCTAACCAGCTCCCTAGAAGTGCATACATTCATTCCTAATGGATATGCAGGTGACCCTTCATATTCCACAGGAAGTTACAGATGCTCTTTAACTCAACTGGCTGTGATATCTGTATTTTCTGCGAGTATAGTATAACAAGCAACTGTCAATATTAATGGCCCTGCTAATAACAAAAGCGATGAAGGATGATTTTGTGCAAGAATCTTACCGAATTTTACAGTTCTGGTCGAAAAATTGTAAATTAGTATTTTGGTACATTGTTACAGATAAGTATTATAAACGTGCCACCAAATGCCACCAAAATCAATTTCATTAAATACTCAGTCAGCTGAAGTATTACATATTATATGATATGGCAGCTATTCCGGAGATCATATTTTCATTTAATTGATAAATGGTAGGTAAACAGTTCATGTAATGGGAAAAGTGAGTTCCTCGATACCTAGCATGCCGCCAAATATTAAGAATCAATCTCAAAGATGAGCAATGATAATATAAGTTAAGGCTACATGCCTGTTTTGCAACTCTTTGTAGGGTATCGATGATGTTTTGACTTCACTTTTGATATATAAGTTGCATTGAACAGTATTATATACAATTGACCCTTAAAATGTATCCAAAGACGCAAAACTTGGTCTCGCAAGCTACTTAGTAAATAGAGACATGATGTGATATTTATGACACCATCATAAGCATTTAAAGATAAACTGCCTGTTTGCAATGTTTTTGAAAGATTTTTCAGGTCAGATAACAAGAGATTCAAATTCTGCGACTAATAAAACATGACCATACTCATAAAATAGGTCTTAAAGAATGCTTGATTGGCAAAGATGCAACTCACACCTCACTAAATCTAACATTGGTGTTTGTAATGCAATTAAACCGCTCAAAGTGTTCTGAATTGGTGCCAAATGCAAGAGGTTGGAATTCCTGCTGCCTATGAATGACACTTTAGCAGAAACTAGACACTTGTTTGCAGCATGACGGTTGCAAAGCTAAGGGTACAACGTCTGACGGATGACATGAAACCTGGTCGCCATTGTCAAATCAGAAAACCATATCCGCAATGATAAAGGTATTCATAGAATGACTCTGCCACACCCACTTGCGGTCATATATTTAAAGGGCAGCAATATTAAAGATCCTGCTGAAATTGACCTGAGTGACTAAATTGGTGCAAAGATAAACAAGACAGATGACTCAGGATGGCTCAAAGATGACCAAACAAGTAACTTTTCTGCAAGTGCAAAAGCATGCTCAGCAAATTCGCCTCGAATAACTGAAGCTCATTTATTGTGGTTGATTGACAAATGATAAAATGACCCTTCACGTTGTATGGAAAGGTACAGTTCATTATAATTTAATTTAAATGGATGGTTTATAATTATATGAATGAAAATGTGAATTCAATGACCTCTCAAATGGATCCAAACACATACAACCTTGTGTCGAAGATGCTAGATAAATCTTGTTGTAATGTTTTATGAAACCATTATAGCGGCAATGTGGGATAAAATCCTTCCATTAGAAGTAAGATTTTTCCAGCTCAGAAAACAAGTAATGAAAAATCTGCGACCAATAAAACCTGACCAAACATAACAAAATAGGTCTCAAGATTGCTTGGTTGGTTAAGATACGACTCAATGTTTTTGTGGCATCCATTTGTGTGGCCATAATTGATACTGGGTGGTCATTTTTGCTTTTCATTTGTGCATTTTTGCTGAAATATTTTACATTTTATATAACGAAAGACACTTATCCTTCTGCCTTGAAACCTAAATGTATTAGTCTCTAGGAAGCAATTTCAGCTCAGATATAAATTGATATTTGTTGAGGAAACCAGCTTAGCAGCCATCTTGGATTGTAAATATCAATTTTAGATTATCATGGTTGATTTTACAGCAAATATAACAAAATATACCAATTCTTTGTCCCGTAAAACATACCAAAAGACACCAAAATCAGTGGCATAGTGTATTGAGATATGACTTGTTACACACTTAAACAGATATTTGGATTTTTATGCAAATTTTATGCAAATTAAGGGTTGCACATGTCAGCTAATGAAAGATATGAATTGCTTGACCCAATATACCTTGCAAAGGAGAGCAAAATGACTCCAACAGCTAGTCATTGAGCTCAGATATGACATTTTAACTGTTTTTGAGGTCGTCTTGGCAGCCATCTTGGATTATTTTTATGCAAATTAAGGGTTGTACATATCAGGCAATGAAAGATATGAGTTCCTTAGCCCCATTTGCCTGGCAAAGGAGACCACAATGACTCCAACAGCTTCTCATGGAGCTGAGATATGGCATTTTACCTGTTTTTGAGGTCATTTTGGCAGCCATCTTGGATTTTTATGCAAATTAAGGGTTGCACACGTTCGGCAATGAAAGAAATGAATTCCTTGGCCCTGTTTACCTGGCATACGACACTAAAATCATTTTGATAACATTTCACAGAGCTGAGATATCACCATTTACATATTTGGCGGCCATCTTGGCGGCCATCTTGAATATATTAAAATGCCCAAGGGTGCCAGGGTGGCATCATGCAGATCCTGATTCAGTAGGCTTTGAAGATACAGAAACCACCGAGAACCATTGTGGGGCCGAAATTTTTGGGTTTTGTGCTTCGGCACCAGACTAGATTCATTATGACAGGTACCGTAATACTTTGAATTGAAAGCAAATTTTAATGCATTGAGTCATCTGCGAAGAAATTATTCTCACATATTTTTTTATGTTATATTCGCTATACAATTGAGTTACCTTATATCCGCGTAGCCCACGCTGAGCATGAAACTTTCTTGTCTGAATTTTTCAATTAAGGACACCAGACTCAAGCATGATCAGTTTCTTGCACTGCCTGATGTACTCCCGTGGCCCCTTTACTGTTCATTAAACCCACTTGATGCAGACAGAAATTCTGTTCGTACAAAGGCAAAACAGGCTCTATATATCTGGGGTTGTAAATGAGAGTTAATGATTGGCACCCTTTTGTTCAAGATTTAGATACAATGTAACATTACAATTCACTGATCCCTTTACAAGTCCTGTTCAGAAAACTTATTTGTCCTCTCTTTACCATAATCAATGGGAAATACTGGTGTCATTGTAACTTGCAGACTATCGTCTACAGACCAAATGTGACTTTTCTTGTTTATATTTTACCTTATCACAATGTTTTATTAGTTTCATGAAAAAACAGTGCAGTTGATTTTAATTTCCCAAGACACACTGTCTGTATGGGACACACAAGTTTGAGTGATTCTATCGCAGTGATTTCATAAAAGTGTGTTGCTTCAATAAACTAATTATTGCGTAGAGAAATGGAAGTGGTATCTTGTGTCTCAATTTTTAACACGAGGTGCCAATCATTAGCTCTCATGTACAACCCTTGCTGGGTCTGTTATGTCTTCTTACAAGCAGAATTTCTGACTGCATCAAGTAGGCTTAAGGGACTTGATCAGATTGTCGCAAAAGTTCAAGAAACGAAATTTCTTCGTTTACGAAAACTCCCTCCCCCTAAACGAAAGTTCAAAAGTGCGAAATCTTGATATCTGCGTGAGAGTACAATGTAGCATATTGCTATATCTACTGAAGAATATGTTTCCACTGAGCACAACACATCGTCAAGTAATCGATCAAATTTGTGTACTAACCGTAGCATGACACGAACGAGTCGGAAACAGTTACAGCAAAATTTGTAGGTACAAGTACGAGGCGCCAAATGTAAAAAAAATAATTTACACAATCACCCTTATTTCAGAGATAGAACAGCTGGGAAATGTATATAGAGAGGAATTGTATATATATATATATATATATATATATATATATATATATATATATATATATATATATATATATATATATATATATATATATATATATATATATACACATACATACATACACACACACATTCACACACACATATACATTTGTCATAAATATGTATGCATACATTACATACACCTAATCATACTCGCACGCATATAGTGTATTCATTCATACATGTAGAATACATACATACATACATACATACATACATACATACATACATACACACTACATACATACATACATACATACATACATACATACATACATACATACATACATACATACATACATACATACATACATACATACATACATACATACATACATACATACATACATACATACATACATACATACATACATACACACACACATATACATACATAAATACATACACACATACATACATACATACATACATACATACATACATACATACATACATACATACATACATACATACATACATACATACATACATATATAAATACATACATACATACGTACGTGCGTACGTAAGTACGTATAAAGAGGTTGGACTTGGATAAATGTCGAAAATTTACATTGAGCCTCGCTTTCGAGACACAGTTGAAAACATTTACGTTCAACCTCGTTTTCATGCAGCTGCAAAAATTTATAAATATTGGACCTCGTTTTCATACAGCTGCAAAATTGTATATATATATAGGACCTCGTTTTCATACAGCTGCAAAATTTTATACATATAGGGCTTCGTTTTCATAGAGCTGCACAAATTATACATATATAAGACCTTGCTTTCGTAATACAACTATGGTACAAATATGGCACGACATCGGAGCTCGCCTCGTGCATCGAATGTTGCCATGGATGAGTTCGCGGTGTAAACAAAGATGGCCCTTACCCTTAACCCGCTCGCAGTTAAGAAAGCGATGCATAATATGCCTCTACCGTGTATGGAATAATGCACCGGAAACGACGGATGCATACATTCTTGATAAAAAAGAAGATGTATAATAATAATTATTACGAAAATACCGCAAAGTAAGCACTCAGACATTAGTGCAACGCATCGCCAGACGCGCTAAACGCGCGCTAACGACTACATGTACGTGTCTTTATACATTCTTTGCGTATTTTCGTAGTAATAGTAAACTAAACTAGGCTAAATTGAACAAAAGTAAACTAAACTAAACTAATATAGTCAGAATAATCTGATGTTTTAGTGATTTGACTTGTTTAGCTACTAAAGCGGAAGTATATTTGATCTGTTGAGTATGTATGTATGTATGTATGTATGTATGTATTGTATGTATGTATGTATGTAGGCCTATATATGTAGGCCTATATATGTAGGCCTATGTATGTATCTCCGCATCTATGTTGGTAGGGAGGGAGGAAAGAGTGCCTGAGTATGTCTGTCTATCTATCTTTCTATGGCTGTTATCATTTAATGATAATGGCAGATATTTGGCAGGTATAACCATAAGGATAGCGAGTCAAATTTAGCTTAATCATAGTATTGCAGGGCAGCTTATTCTAGCTCGTTGGCTAGACAAATTTTACCATTGGAGAAAACACAACCATGGCTCAGTAGATATGAAGTGTCACCTTTTACATACAAGGAAAAGTGGCAGGTCTGTCGATAGAGCTTTATTTCGTCCTTGTATATTAAAATAAATTATCGTTCAGTATTTTAATTGGCTGCTTCACGTCAGTGTTTATTAGTCCCCCGGACGAAGTCTGAGGGGACTTATGGTTTGGGTTCTGTCCGTCCGTCCGTCCACGAAGATATCTCAGACATGTCTGGGCCAATTTCTTTCAAACTTGGTACAAGAATAATGCACTATGGCATACATATGCACGTCCATTGTTTTGGGTGTGGCACGCATAATTAGTGCTAATTTGCATAATTAGTGATTTTTGAAAATAGAGCTCTGTTTCTTAAGAGATTGCACCCAATGCAAAAACAGTTAGCAGGATCATGTCATTTAATTGCTAATTTGCATTTGCATTTGAATTTTTGTAATTAAGGAAATATGTCTAGAAATACGACAGTAAATTTGATGAAACTTGGTATAGATGTTGATCTCAAAGTGTTGAAATAGCTAACAAAGACATTCAGCAGTCTCTTGTCAATTAATCGCTAATTTGCATATTTAATGAACTTTCCTAATTAGTGTGCTGTGTCCAGTAATATTGCACCAAATTTGATGAAACTCGGTACAGATGTTGATCTCAAAGTGTTGTAGTAGCATGCAAAAACATTAATCATATCATGTCAATTAATTGCGTATTGCATATGTAATGAATTTTCATAATTAGGCTGATACGTCAAGAAATACTTCTTCAGATTTGTTGAAACTTGGTATAGATGTTGAGCTCATCTTGCTTTAACTGTGTATAAGTACATTTATCAGTATAATGTTAATTAATTGCTAATTTGCATATTTAATGACTTTTCCTTATTAGTGTTATACGTCCAGAAATCCTGCATCAAATTCTATGAAACATCGTACAGATATTGATCTTCCAGTAGTGTAAAACTGAATAGTGACATCCTGTTGATGAATTATTTATTGACTTATTTAATGACCTATTGTGATTAGGGTGGCACCCCAGATTTGCTGAATAGGGAAACAATGTTTGTAATGAGAGATCTATATTCTGAATGACTGCACTAAATTTGATGACACTTGTTACAGATGTTGATCATGCAAAGATTTACCAGTCAAGAAAGGCGTTTTAATTTTAGCAGTATCAATAGCTAATTATAGGAAGTCTCTTCTTTACTGAACATGAGGACATTTTTGGTTTACATCTGGCGTTCTGACTTTTTATGTCAAGAGCCATTACTCAGACATGCCTGGACCAGTTTCTTGCATATAATTTGAATTTTGACATTTAAAAAGCCAGGGCATGGCATACCTAATTCTGTCAAACTTGGTGAAAGGACATAGTCCTGTGCCACTACTTGTTCACAATCCAATCCAATAAGGGCATCAGTCACAGACAGGGCTTTGGTACCCGCATTCCTTGTTTCATGCACATCATATCGACTTCAATTTTTAGTCACTTCCAGTGACAAATTTCCAATTACAAGGGGGGGGGGACTATGTCATTGTCAATGATTTGTTTCAGTATATTTTGATAAATATCAGCTGTCAGCATTGACATATTAACGTGCCCCCCTCTTATTACCGTAAATCATCGACAATAAACTTTAGAGAAACACATATCATACGTGTAGAAGTTGCTTAAAATACTGAAACCTTTCGTACGTTTATTTCCATTTTAATCGGCCGTTTTATGTCAAATTCACTTATTCTAACAAAATGTCATGACATCGTGCTTCATATATCTAGTGAGAGCATGTCTTCAGTTAGCGGTAGTCCGATTATGAAGAGCATTATCAATGAGAAAGCAGTTTCCTGTCACAAAAGTGCATCTCGGCCTCAATTTTGACGTGCAATATAAATTTAAAGAATATACTCGGCTGTGTTTGTAATTTTGTCTAAAATATTCAGCTGCCCTTTTATAGAAGAGGTGTACGAAACATCTTGTGATAAACTACGCAGAGTTAGAACAGTGCTATGAGCAATCACGTATACTTGATCAGTTTTATAAAACGTAAATCTGTAGAGTTGCCAATCATGATCGACAGCTAATATGGGAAGACACTTTGACCTTGTTTTCCCACTTAAGCTGATGTCTTAAATGAAAGAAAGAGTCTGAAAAAGTAAAGGTGACTGATGTACCTCTATCAATTTTAACCGTCATACTGACATGT
Organism: Ptychodera flava; assembly: GCF_041260155.1. Classification (NCBI taxonomy): domain Eukaryota; kingdom Metazoa; phylum Hemichordata; class Enteropneusta; family Ptychoderidae; genus Ptychodera; species Ptychodera flava. Next base: position 22,220,287 of record NC_091931.1, read on the forward strand.
GGATTATATGCCCGGAAGCGATCCATTCTGGTTTACAAGTAAAGATACATAATATATAGAAATAAATTTCAGCTACACGTACTTGAAAGTAAAATACACTTAGGGGTGACCTTGTTGTCTTGACTGGGCAATATGGGTTGAAAAAATGTTTCAGGGAAAGAGCAGAGTCGTTACCTTAATGTAGTTCCAGCTGCCTGACATTTGGTTTCACAAAAAGTTAAACTGACTTAATAATTGTCCGAACAACGCCCGCTGAGGTTGATTTGGTAGAAGTACGTGATCACTTGTTCTGAACCGTTCGTAACAGTGTTGAAAGTTGAATTGAGTCTTGAAATAAGGAAACCAACGCCAGTGGACGATTATTTTACTAACAATTACACTCATAATTGTTGGCCTAATACCGGGAATCAGTTGAAAACAGACCCCCTCATCTGGCGTTATTATGATAACCTAGTACTGGTAGTGAGATATAATCTCGACATCATTATATGCTGTTACATTTTTACGTATTCAGAAACCACAAAGCATTTTGAAATACCTACAATATCAGCGGATGTTTATAATTATTACAAAATGCGTTAACTAATGTTACAAAACGCGTTTTATTACAAAACGCTGATACCCTTATTACAAATCGCGTAAACAATATTTTATTACAAAATGCTGATACCCTTATTACAAAATGCGTAGACCATTTTATTACAAAATGCTGATACCCTTATTACATTTTGCGTAAGTTGTTACAAAATGCGTCATATTACAAAATGCTGTAGTACAGTGTACTAACGCTAAGGCTTGTGGACTCAGTTTACAGGTAGTACAATGCGTGTACCTCTCAGTACTAATTGTCCAATCGTACAAAGTTCTCCTGCTACTGGCGCATATTGCTTGCACTTGTCAAATCTGCCTGTCTTCATTGCAGTTTTCAGCTTGGCAATTTCCTCATCTACTGCAAATTTTTCTTCTACTTGGGTGGCATTCAATGCAACAAAACGTACATATTCTTCAGCCTCGTGCAGATGTTCAGTCTTGTCTTTTCCATCTCTGAGAAGACGAGAGAGTGGATCAGCAATGTTCTGAGGACCTGGTACACATACAACTCTGAGAGTATACGGTTGAAGTCGCAAAACCCACCTCTCTATGCGAGCACATGGTCGAGATCTCTGGCTGTAGATGGCTTGCAGAGGACGATATTCAGTCACCAAGTCAAATTTCATGCCATAAATGTATGCGTGAAATCTCTCACAAGCCCACACTAGTCCTAGTGCTTCCTGTTCTGTCTGGGAGTATCTGCATTCACAATCTGTCAAGCTTCGGCTTGCGTAGCATACCGGAACGAAAGCGCCTTTCAGTTTCTGTACCAACACTGCTCCTAAGCCTACTGGGCTAGCGTCAGCGATTACCTTTGTTGGTGCGTCTTTATCGAAGTATGCTAAGGTTGTTGCCTTTGTAAGACTTGTTTTCAGTTTTGCAAATGCTGCTTTCTGTTCTTGACCCAAATGGAAAGGTACGTCCTTTCTGGTGATTCTCCTTAGGGGTTCTGAGATGGTTGTGAATCTTGGTATGAACCGGCTACTGTAACTAATTTTGTCAATGAAACTTCTCACTTCAGATGCATCTTTAGGTTCTCTTGCTTCCATTACTGCTTTAACTCTTTCCTGTGTTGGCCCTATGCCCTTCTGAAACAGCAGTATTCCCTTGAAAACAAGCTCATCCATGTCGAATTGGCATTTCATCGGAATGAGTGTTATTCCGCACTCACGTAGCCGTCTGATGACTGTATGTAAACAGTGATCATGAGTTTCTTGATCAGGCCCATGAACTATAATGATTGTCATCTGATATATTCTCGATGCCATCGATACCTGCCAGAGCAGTAGCAATTTCATGCTGATACAGCTCACCAGCTGAACTTACACCAAAGAGCAACCTCTTATATCGATACAGTCCTGTGTGTAGCAAAAAAAAGTAATCCACGGGATTCTGCAATAAGCTCTATATGGTGATAACCCCATTTTTGTTCCAATTAGCTGAATACTTTTGAGCCGTTAATATTTTGTAGAAGTTCATTCACTGTGGGAATAGGGTGTCTACCACGTATGATTGCCTCATTGGCTCTTCGCATGTCTATGCATAGTCTGATGTCATTTCCTGATTTGGGTACTACAACGACTGGGTTTACCCAGTGTGAGGTCAATCGACTGGTTCAATTATGTCCAAGTTACGCAGCTTATTAGTCTTTGCCTCTACCTTGTCTATCAAGTTGAATGATGTTCGTCTTAGAGGCTGTGCTACAGGCTCTACAGTTGGGTCAATGTGGAGGCTCACTTGTTGGTTTTGAGTTTTCCCACACCAGTGGAAACATCTGGGTATTGTTGCTGCAGGCTGTCTGCCATATTTGTTAATGCTGCAACATTTGCACCTATGCCAATTTTCAATACGCCTAGTTTCATTGCAGTGTCCTTGTCAAGTAAAGGTATACCTTTGCCATTGATTATCACAAATTCAGCCCTGGTTGAATTTTCACCGGCTCTAACGTCACTTGTGAAAGTGCCCTTGACCGATAATGGCTTCTCAGATCCATATAGGTATAGTTTCCTGTTTACTGATGCAGCTTGTGACATACACTTTATCCGTTCGGACTTCAGTCGCTCCCATGTCGGCTCATCAATATTGTTGCTCGTTGCACCGGAGTCTACTAGCATTTTGAGTTTCACACCACCAATGTTTATGTCAAGCATGTTTGATATATTTTGACTGTGAAATCATAGTCATGTTTAGAAGTGTCCTGTGGCTCCTCGACTGCGTTGATTATAGATTTAGTCTTAGTCTCTTTTAATCTACATGCTTTGGCAAAGTGATTTTTGCCACCACATTTCCTGCATGTCTGTCCTGTTGCAGGGCATTTAGGATCGCGCCCAAAGTGTCCCGTTGATCCGCAGCGGTAACATGTTTTCTCTTTCCATGCTCTTGTTTCTTTATCTTTGCCCCGTTTCTTGGGTCTATGAGGGTGTCCGTTTTTCTCAGTCAGTCTGTTGACGGTTTCTGTATCTCCCCTCTTTACTGAAAGTGCAGCCATTTGTACTTCAACCTTCTCACACTGATCTAATATTTGAAGTGTGCGTGTTAGTGTTAATTCCGTACCTTCTTCCAGTAATTTCCGACGTACGTAATCTGATGAGCATTTATTTAAAACTGCATCCCTGAAATGGTTGTCATTGTCCACGCCAAAATTGCAGTCTTTGGCGGCCTTTCTCAGACGAGTAACAAATTGAAGTACTGTCTCACCTTGTTTTTATACGATCAGGTGAAATGTTTGTCTGGCGAATGCTGGGTTACTTGAAACACAAAGTAAGTATTTAACGCAGTCACAGCTTCACTGTATTTAGTGGCGGTTCCGTGTTTGATAGCGTTGAGAAAATGTCCTGTACATCTGTACATCAAATTTACCTTCATCCATCATTGTGCATGGGTTTATTGCACCAAGATTTCAGTATTAAATATTTTTCTTTATTCTCTTAATTCTGTAGACCGCGAAAGTTAGTTGCACAGCTGATGGATTGCAGCGGCCTCAGTGAACGAGCATTGTATGGTTGATGCCAGCAAGGCTACGTGCAGCCCTGATCTGCAGTGATCTCACCTGATAGCAATACCACGATCATTGTTGAGGCTAGCTTACAGGCACAAAATAAACCGGAAAGTTCAAATGCACTTGAATAGCACAAGCACCAGCACTATGCGTGTATTAGCTTTAGTCTTGCCAGGGTGTAGCTGCAAAACTTGCAGCTCACGGGCGGCCGTACGCGGTCTTTTTCTAATGTGTTGCTGTTCAGCGCCGGTCGCTACAGGCCGGCACTGCAAAGCAAACACATCAGAAAAGCCGGCGCACGGTCCGTGGGCTACAATAATTGCACTTAGCCTGGGTCATTCCTAGCCCTGCCATGGTACGTTCTCAGCTCCATGGCCCTGCGTACGATACTATGTTTTCCTGGCACGGGGCAAGAGGCCTACCGCCTCCCGTTCACCACTGTATAATACTGGGAACACACAGCATTGTATGCTGAGCAATTAGAATCCTTCTATGGTCTTGTGAAACACACAAGCCCTGCTGTGTGCAGCAGTGTGAACGCAACGTCTATTATGTAAATCCACTTGCGACCGACATTATATGAACATTTGGAAGTCACTATCATGTTTCGAAAACGAGGATGTATATATATATATATATATATATATATATATATATATATATATATATATATATATATATATATATATAAATATATAAATTTCCGAGTCCCAACTGTGTGAAAATGATACTGTATATAAAATTTGGCAGTTGTATTACGAAAGCGAGGCCCTATGTATTTAAATTTGTGCAGCTATGGCAACGAGGCCCTATATGTATAAAATTTTGTAGCTGTATGAAAACAAGGTTGAATGTAAATGTTTTCAACTGTATGTCTCGAAAGCGAGGCTCAATGTAAATTTTCGACCTTTATCCAAGTATGCATGTATGTATGTATGTATGTATGTATGTATGTACGTATGTACGTATGTATGTGTGTGTGTGTGTGTGTGTATGTATGTATGTATGTATGCATGCATGTATGTATGTATGTATGTATGTATGCATGTATGTATGTATGTATGTATGTATGTATGTTTGTATACATGTATGAATACACTATATGCGTGCACGTATGGCGTATGCTGATTATGTGTATGTATATGTATGCATACATATGTATGGCCAATGTATATATATATATATATATATATATATATATATATATATATATATATATATATATATATATATATATATATATATATTATATATATATATATATATATAATATATATATATATATATCACAATTTCTCTCTATATACATTTTCCATCTGTTCTTTATCTGAAATAAGCGTGATTGTGTAAATTAATTTTTATACATTTGCGCGTCGTATGCAAGTGTGCAGGTTTTGTTCTGTTACACACAATGTAAAGAGTACTTCTAATCACAAAATAAAGTGCGAAGGTGAAGTTCACAAATTGAATGGAGGTCAAACCCCTCCCCCCGTAAACCAACAAATTTCGCTTTTTAAACTTATGCGACAATCTCAGACGGTTCCTAATCAACAGTTAAGTGACCACGGGTGTAAATACATTTTGGATTGACGACATTATTCTGTAATAGTGGAAGCCAAAAAACTTAGCTTCACCCAAAACTAAATAACCGACTACCTCCATTCTTTCGTAACCAGGGATGATAAAAGTCAGGGGTCAGGGACACGGAATGTCGGTCCTGATAAGATTTATCAATTACTAATACTGAAATGCAAAATGGGCGTTATTTTAACTGTTGGAAGAAAACTAAATTTTTGATTTCTCATCAAAATAATACTTTCAAAACTCCATTAAATCAGCAAGGCAGCTTTAATTGGAGTCCATGTGGCACATATATTCAAAGTACATTTAAAGTAAAATCTTTACAGTACAAATATCTGTCCCCGAGGTGTACTCAAACTTAACCAACTGCTTTTCTATATGTATGACATGCGTCACGATGTCGTAGGTGACAATCGTTAAAGTCGGTGTTCTGCCCTCTCTGGTGAAGCTGTTACAAGACGGCAACAGTCTGGCAGAACAACAACTCTCGGCAACCGCTCTCTGGACTCTGGCTTTCCACAAAGACAACAAAGACAAAATAAGAAGGAAAAGGGCTGTTTGAAAGGTTCGTTATGTGAAATTAATCGAGCTTTGGAAGTAAAGTAACTATCATAGCAGCTAGAGGTGTCACTGTGTTTAAGGTTGTAAAAATGTTGCTAATCTATTTACAAAAGCCACGTGGCGTGAGATTGATCGTACCGTAGAGTTACCTGATGTGTTTTCAGTAGGACCTTTTACATTGATAGATATTACTGAAAAAGAAACTGCCTGTGTACTAAAGCCCCAATAGCTGCGAATATGCCAAAAAAGCGATCTCAAAATATCCTCAGTTTTCCAACAAGTTTTCTTTGAATAAACCCACTAAAGCCTGAAAATGCGAATAGTACTGTCATAGGTGTCGGAAGTAGAATGTAAATTGAAACGTTTTAACATCTTTTTAAATTTCCCATCGTTTTCAAAAACCGATAATGTGACAGAGACAATAAATATTACAGCAACAAAATGTTGTCCATCGTGTGTTGTACATTTAACTATATCGCATTATGTTGGTTTCCTTTATGGTCACGATGTGTATGTTCAGAAAACGCTGCTTTTTTCTACTTTTCCGTGGGGCGCAATTTTATGAGTGCGGCATCCGTTTATTATTTAACCTGTTTAAAACACGTAGGCATGGTCAAAATCAGCGAGCAGTGATACTTCTATACATGTCCTTCAGTTGCACATTTACACGAACCAACTTTGGTTTGAAAATAAAATCATGAAAATAATGCATAAAATTCGCAGCTATTTGGGCTTTAAACATAACACTAATTTTGTTTTATTAATTCCATTTTAAAGTGAAAGTTCACCAAATTTTCTCAATTCCATGAATATACCAAATTATACAAGTAGTATACAAGTAGTGTTTATAAAAATATTGCCAAGCATTAGATCTCAATAATGCATAATGAGGGGTGACGCACCATAATACTCAATATATGCGTCGTTAGTTCTCTCTCAACATAGATAAGTCTGAATATTTTTGTGCGAGCTAATCCTCACATCTTTGACAGCCTTTTCAACCGACAGTCCCATTCCATTGCAGCTTTGAAAAGACTGGAGGGCGGAGAAGATGGAAAACTGAAGGAGGCCTGTGTGGGTGCACTGTGGGTGCTTAAAGTTAACGTGATGATAAGTTACAATTGGGAAGTTCAGGAGCGGATGAAAGAAGTGAAAACCAAACTCCAAGCGGCAGGATATGATGTGTGGATGGATATTGAGAAAATGGGTGAGCAACCCTCGGGGTAGCCTAACAGCATACTCCCTTTCAATTTGAGTTTGCCCGCAAAATTTCAAATACAAATAGCTGTAAATGTACTACATATCGGACACGAACACGTCGAACAAAAATCAAACACGGGAAAGAAAACGCAAGTAAAGCCATGTGCTCATTAGACTTGATTCAAGTTGGTGAATTTTTCAAAAGGCGAGTCATTTGCAACAGTTTTCTTGTGTCTCTTCTATTTCATATACAAACCTATTTGGCTGCCCAGGTCAGGTTTTTCTAGGGATTCGAACGCGATCCCTTGGAGTCTGCCCAGTAGTGAGTTTCTGCCGAACATTTTGGGTAAAACTCCCTTTTATCGCGTTCACCCCTCTCACATGTTTCATATCAAAACAGAACACGAATCATAACGTTCACCTAATCACACGTTTACAAATCATAGACTTGAACCAAGTCTGTATGTGCGCATATTAAATTCTTACATGAATCCATTTAATTTAAAAATAATATCAAAATGATAACCGATTTTCATATAAACGTTTTCACACGAAAAGGCATGGGTGTAGATGGACAAATGTTGCTTCACTTTTTCAGCTGGTGACACTCTAGAAGCAATGGCGCGTGCAGTGGAAGGCGCCGACGTTGTGTTAATTTGCATGGCAGAGAAGTATAAAAACAGTAACAATTGCAGAATGGGTAAGTGTTCTGCAAAACGCAGTATTTTAACTCGAAAGGATTAAAAAAGAGGAGAGCATTACAGATCAACTACTTGCTCGGTGTTATGCCAAATTCTGCGAAGAAAGTCTGACAGTATTTATGTGATCGAGTGACACTTTCTTGCTACCGTGACAATAATTATTAATGTACGAATACAAGTTCTTGGCGTGAAGCTATAGTTATGACTTTTATAAACTATCGCAAAACTGCAAATCACTTTGAGTGTTTTACTTATCAGTTTGTACTATGAGATTAGGCCAAAAAAGTATGGTTCGGATTACATGCTTTTCAAAAATAAGGAAGATAGGTAGGGGTTTTTGTCATATCTCAATTCTCGTCTTGCCGGTATTCGAAGCAGTGAGGTGGTGTTCCTTCATTAGAACTAATGTCATAAGTTCAATGTCGTATAAAGAATTCAATTCTGAAAGTTTTCCCTTAAACGCCCCACACTCTTAGAAACTGAAGCACATTGCATTGAATTTACCAGTAGAATCTGTGTCAAATAAAGCGAATAACAACCTATTTCCTGGTTGAATTGAATCGAAAACAATACTATGTCTTTTGACCCAAAGTATTTAAGATCCTTGCTAAAACTGCATAAATACAAGAACTTACACTAACATTTTCGCTAGATCAGATCAACGCGAGTCACCAAATCGCCTTCCAGGCCTTTCGTGAAGTGTAAGGTGGCGTTACACCTACAAAATACACTTTTTCAAAGTAATATTTCTTATGAAGATGACTTTAAACACCCATCATACTATTAGTTTAAAGTTTTAAAAAATCAGAGAATCTAAAATATAGTATGATAGCAATGGTATGCTCAAAGATGAAGGGGAACATATTAAGGGGTGACAACTTCATGTTGAATCAGCGATAAAAATTAGCTCAAACCCTTGATACGACTTTTATCAATTTTTAATATCTGATTTGAAAAAAACTACATTTTTGCATAAGGCCTATATCCCTTTTTTATCATATACCTCGAGCCACGTTCCTGTGTAATGCTATGGGAAAAGACGCCCTCACATTTGTGTAAGAAGTTGCCGTATCACGCCCAGGCACACTTTGCCAAAAATATGGGCAAGCGCGTGCATTTCAGAACTAGCTTCATTCTGGTTACTACGCGCGTTGCTATCAACATCGCTCTATAAGTTCTACAGGTAAACAAATGACGCCATCGATACGCGACAGGATACGGCCATCGCTTTTCCGAAAAATGTACAAATATGGCGATAAATGTTTGATTATGCATGAATTTTTCTATCTCCAAATCTTTGCACAATATATTTAACTACATATTTATCATTCCATAGGGTATATGATATTTATTGCAAAACAAAACCCTTATACTGTCATACATAGTACTTAAAGAACTCGATATGCAAATTTCACGCAATTTATCAAAGCCTGAGTGGAGTTAAATGCTTCTAAAATACGTGAGAACAAAATAACACATAGGAAATCGGGCGATTTGCATACATTTGCATAAATTTACACTTATTTGTCACCCAACTTACGACTGCTTGCCATAATAAAACGTGAACTCAACTACTATGTTAATATTGGATAAACTAGTTGTGAATAAATCTTCGCAAAAAAGTAATTTGAGTAAAATATGCTGTGTTATGTGCAACACAACCTGAAGTTTGAAATAAAACGTATAGGTTCATACAAAGGGGCATTCTGCAAAGCTTTAGGGCTGATGTGCAGCTTCTCGGAAGCTGTTAACCGATTTGATGGTTGATTCTTGCCATTATAATGAAATAACATAAATAGACTCCCTAAGCTGCTGTGAATAGATATAACCTTCCGAGCACGCTGCACAGCAGCAGAAGCTGTAAGCGAAACTATTACTGTTTCTAGATGGGCCGGTAATTTTTATCTTGGCGGGGGCGATTTTGCAAGCTTACGTGTTAAGACACGTGAGATAATGTCTGTCTGTCTGTCTGTCTGTCTGTGTGTCTGTATGTCTGTCTGTGGGCCGGATATCTCATAAACGACTCATTAAATCAGAATTAAGTACAGACATACTCCGCCTAACAATGATTTCTATTCTAAAAGATTTTATTGCTGAATGAAATCCCGGGGTCACTCGTCCCAAATTGAGAAGGGTGGAGGTGGAAAAGTTCAAACTACAACGCAGAAAATAGTTTTCATTTGAGTCAAAAGTTCAAAAATGATGCCAAAAGTCAACATTTTTTTTCAAATTTAAAGAAGACTTAAGTTTACTTGAGGCGAAAAAATGGCCGGGGGGGGGGGGTTGAAACTGCAGTAAAAATGTGTTTACCCTTCCTGTTCAGTGCCTCTTCCCATGGATGATTTTGAGTACAAGTTGTACAAATCGCTACTCGCCATGCTGCTTGCTTTTTAGCATGTAATAATAACATCTTACAGACGTTTTCGCTTACTTCATGATTCCATGTATATTTTTTACTTCCGCCATTACACAAGGCTTCGTGAATTAGGAGTAGCGGGTAAAAATAGGGGACTTTTGGTTACAGAAACAACATGATTTTTTTCCTATGACCTAATTTATAGTAAATGCAGGGAAGTTATATCAAAATTAAGCAGAAGTAAAATATTCATTAAACTTTTTTTTCAAACGTGCCACACAGAAGCCGAGTACGCATGCAAGCTGAAGAAACCTTACATTCCTCTTCGAGTAGAAAAGGGCTATTCTCCCGACGGCTGGCTTGGAATTATGGTCGGCACCAAGCTGTACTTCGACTTATCTTCCGATGAGCAATTTGAGAAAAATTTCCCCGGTTTGGTCCGTGAGATCAGTAACCGTGAAGAACCCATGGATGGCGTGGTCGAGAAAAGCGGTAAGGCGTCCAAGAATTCCGAATCAAGGTTTTGTTCTCATGAAAGGTGATATGTAGGGAGACAGCAAGAAACTGTATTTCATATATTGCATAGAAATATTGAAAATTTTATCAAGAGTTGCAGCTTCTGTTTCGTTACTAGGCCCACTTGTTTTTTTGGTTTTTTTTTCAATGAAAAATCAGACATGATTACATTAACGAGATAAAAATCATGAAATGAGACAAAATGGTTCTAGATGTTGTTTAATTAATACTAACATTAGAACAATCGGATGACATTAAAATGTTACATATTTTCCATTGGATTACCTGACATATCTTGGAATTTGAAAATGTAAAGGTAAAAGGAAACTCAATATTTACAGGTTTCCCTATGGGCAGTGCAAAACTTTCAAGTTCCCCCTCCATTACCCCCAAAATTTTCGAGTCCCCTGTATTCGTCCAGCCCAAATCGGTTTTTGTGAACGCAGCCTAAACATACGCACACGCACACACTGTATTCATTCATACATGTAGAATACATACATACACACATGAATCATACGTACTCACGTACGCAAATACATTCACACATACATGCATACATACATACATATATACATGTATACATACATACATACGTACGTACTTACGTACGTACGTACACACACACACACATACATACATACATACATAGATACATACATACATAGATACATACATACATACATACATACATACATACATACATACATACATACATACATACGTACGTACGTACGTACGTACATACGTACATACGTACATACATACATACATACATACATACATACATACATACATACAAAGAGCCTCGACTTTGATACAGCTCGAAAATTTTACATTGAGCCTCGTTTTCGAAAGAGCTGCAAACATTTACATTCAGCCTCGATCTGATACAGCTGCTAAATTATATATATATATATATATATATATATATATATATATATATATATATATATATATATGGCCTCGTTCTGATACAGCTACACAAATGTTCTATATATATATAGGGCCTCGCTATAGTCATACAACTACAAAATTATATATACAGACTCGTTCTGAGACTGCTTGGACTCGGAAAATGTTAAATATATACATCCTCGTTTTCGAAACAAGATAGTGACTTCCAAATGTTGATTTACATACAAAACGTTGCGCTCACAAAGCTGCATACACAGCAGGGCTTGTGGGTTTCACAAGACCATAGACAGAACCTACCCCTTTGTACGATGCTGTGTTCCCGGTGTATGGTGGTCGTTTGGGGCGGCATAGCGCCGGTAACACAGCATCGTATGCAGGGCTAAGAAGGACCCCTGCAAGACTAACGCTAATGCAAGCATAGTGCTGGCGCTTGTGCTATACAAGTGCATTTGAACTTTCCAGGTTATTTTGTGCTAGTAAGCTAGCCACAACAATGATCATGGTGTTACAATCATGTGAGATCACCACTGGTCAGGGCTGCTTGTAGAAGAAAGGACAAGCGTCGACCATATGCGCACAATGCTCGTTCACTGAGGCCGCTGCAGTCAGCTGTGCAACAAACTTTTGCGGTCTTCAGAGTTAAGAGAATAAAGACAAAAATTGATACTGAAATCTTGGTGCAATAAACCCATGCACAATGATGGATGGATGAAGGTCAATTTGGGTATAAAGACAGCAATTCATTGGTCTTGGGCTTTCCTAGGGGCATTCGACGTAAGGAGCATGGAGGTACCAAATGAAGGAGCGAATACAACGGTTGTGTTTACGGAGAATTACAAATGATCAGAAATTCCAATTCACCAGTCAATCAGCGACACTCAGCCGACAGAGTACATGAGATTCATTGAAGACGGCATGGAGGTAGGAAGAGATCTCTTGCTACCTCCATGACTGTTTCTACCTCCATAGTGAATGCTCGCTCACCGATATGTCGACGGAAATCACTGATCATTTATGATTCTCCATACTCGAAACGTAATCGGAACATCGTGCGTCGTGCCCATGCAGTGCCGCTTTTGTGCCTTTGACGATCTTATCCCTGCGCATGGGCGGACGATCCAATTTAGTACCTAATCATAAAACAGCCCAGATAGATATAAACGTGAACCTGAAGACAGCTACTAAACCGCTGTACAGTATTTATTTTCTTGCGTACTGTATGATTTTTGAGTCGCTTCTCATCAAAGCTTTGGGTGTCCTGTATAGACTGTACTTAAATATGTCGTTCGTATTTGATGTAAAAATATTATATTTCTGACATAGTTATATCGGAATGTGCAACTTTGGAAAGTTACGCATTTATACTGTCTGTCATATGGACGTTTTTAGGGACGTCATTTTCTGTCATGTTCAGACTTACAAGTCAAAAAATTGTGGCTTTTTATCGCATCTCTTTCCTGTACGTCGGAAAAATATTGCCATTGACAATGTCAACAAATGCCCTACACAAGTACCTCCAATGACTGAAAATGTATCAGCCATTAAAGAATCGACAGTCATGGATTGAGTCAATCCGACTCGGGCCAGGTCCGCACGACATCTGCTGAAGAGCTCACTAAATTAAATGACGATAATGTGAGAGTATGCAAATTTTGAAATCCTGAAATGCTAAATAGTAAAAAACTCTGCATGGTGACCTAACGAACAAAAATATTTTTTCTAAAGTATAAGACATATAGACTTAGATGCTACTAAAATAACTTTAAAGACGATTTGAACTAATTTGGGACAATTGGATGGTGAAGTAATGTCGATTTAATCTGCAAATGTTACCTCATATGCTTTTCTTTTTAAGTTACACACTTGTTTTATGAGTAATTTGTAATATTGCAACATTTAGCTATAGGGCGCTTAACACTTTTGAGAAATTTGAAAAAAATGAAGATCCAATTATCCAGAATTACTTCCAATCGTGTTGTTTAACAAAGTCGATACTGGAAAGTTAAAATATTCCATCAAATAAACATTTTAATCTCTGAACGTTTGGGTGTAATAATGAAAAATTTGGTAAAAAATAGATAATTCCATTTAGTCACGCTTTTTTCTTTTAAATTAGAGTCTTTACTGTGAACAGTTTTACTTTTCTGTTATTGTACGATGACAATGTGAAAAATTCATTCACTACGTGAACTTAAAATGAATATATGGTTTCACATACTGATTTTAAGTGAATTTCGGGAAAAACTGTGACTTTTCATTGTTTGAATTGTAGAAAATTTAGCACGGTGACCCCTTCTTTTTTTCTGTAATATTTATTATTTTAATATGACAGAATTCAAAAATCAGGGATATACTTGGTGTCAAATTTCCCGGTCTTCCATGTGTTGCCATCTGGCCCGATCTTGTGTATAAGTATCACTTTCGGGAGCGTCATTTGACCGAAACTCTTCTTCAACTACATCAGAGTCAAAACTATCACAGTCTCTACCGGTATGCTGTGACAGTGACACTGCAAGAAGGCAGTAACGGTGATAATTGTGACAATATTTTGTTCAGTTTATAGCACTGCGATGTTGTTTTTCTCCATAAACTGTCCAGTATACATCTTGCACACAGCATGTGTATGTGTACCGAGCATTTGTATCATTGACATATTACTTTCAGTCTGGACTTTAATTCAATCATCAAAAGTATTCATGTATGCAGGCTTTGTCACCAAACTGAATATTGTGTTTTTCAGCATGTTGTAGCCTGGAGAGACAGCAAGAAACTGCATTTGAACATTGCATAGAAATACTTAAAAAACTACCGACAGAGCACTGAAATTGAATGAAATAAAGAACTTGTTTTTATTCGTGGAATTACCGAGCTACCATGCCTTTGATTCAGAAAATGTAAAGTGAAAGGGAACCAATATATTTTCAGCCCCCTCCCCTTCTAAAAGTCCTAAACTTTCAAGTCCCCCCTCTACTATCCCCAAGCATTTTCAAACCACCCCTTCCTCACCATTTTTGTCAACGCAGCCTAAGTATAACTTTGATTATAGCTGCTTATCTAATCCCGGCGAGGCAAGCGGGAATACGATCAACAGGGCATACACACTGCACTGCACTGGCCTTGACTCCTCTTGAGGCGTTGCCGGTTAATCAACACGCCCACGTGCACCATGCAGAGCTAATAGGTCACACTCAGCTTGTGTCTAGACTCGCTCACAGCCTGGCCCCTCGGCTTCTACCCATTGTGACCGGTGTAGCCCTGTGCTCTGTGAGCACTGGGTGCAGCCTGCTACGTTGGCTGCGGAGGCGCGAGGCTTCACTAACCAGGTCATACAAGTGCGCAGCCCATGAAGGGCTTTGAGAAAGTCTCAGCTACCGTCTCGGCAAAGCAAGCGGACCGGGCAAGCAGTAACTCTGTAATATATCAAATCAGACTCTAAAGTTGCAAGACCACATGTATGTCGCTTAGGCAGTAGCGTCAAATGCCACTTTCGTTTGTGTGCTCAGAAAACACTTGCTGTCTGTAGCAAACGTACAGGGGGATTATACCATAGTTACGTGTGGTTCGATACGCAGCGGCCGCCGTGGTATGCATTAGGAAAAGGGAATACCACGGCGCCCCCTGTGTATCGAACCACACGTTACTGAGGTATAATCCCCCCTAAATAGGAAAAGTACATACACGCTTGCAAAGGACAGGCACCACTTCATGTGTATTGGCGTCATCCCTGCCAAATAAACAAGCCTAGTTGTGTATGTGCACCATTTTAAGCGCCACGTTCTGTATGTAAATCCAGCTGCGACTATAAATACATTTAGAAAGTGACTATCTTGTTTCGAAAACGAGGATATATATACACAATTTTCCGAGTCCATATATCCAAGTCGAGGCTGAATGTACAATTTTCGAAGTCGAGTCTGTGTGTAAAACTTCCCAGCTGTCGCCAGGACGAGTCTGACAATGTAAAATTTTGTATCTGTATGAAATCGAAGCTGAATGTAAACTTTTGCAACTGTATGAAATCGTATATTTGTTGTATGTATGTATTTTTGTATGTATGTATGTATGTATGTATGTATGTATGTATGTATGTATGTATGTATGTATGTATGTATGTATGTATGTATGTATGTATGTATGTATGTATGTATGTATGTATGTATGTATGTATGTATGTATGTATGTATGTATGTATGTATGTATGTATGTATGTATGTATGTATGTATGTATGTATGTATGTATGTATGTATGTATGTATGTATGTATGTATGTATGTATGTATGTATGAATAAATACAGTATATGTGTATGTAAATGTAGGCATAAATACAGTATATGTGTATGTAAATGTATGCATACATATTTATATATATATATATATATATATATATATATATATATATATTTCCTCTCTGTATACATTTTCCGTCTTTTTTATCAATTAAATAAGTGTGATTGTGTAAATTATTTTTTTTTACATTGGCGCCTCGCATTAGTATCCGAACTAAAAGTAAGATAAATACAGATGACACAACTTTCAATATCGATTCTCGAATCAGCGAACACTTGTAATGAACATATACCTTGCTCTAGGTTACATAGATTGGATGGCTGCTCCTACTACTGTCAGCTTTGCAGACGCGATTAAATTTAAATGGTATACGGACAGTGCTATCTCCCATACTGTGATTCCAGAAGATGTGGTGCTTTCATTTTCTATGCCATAAAGATGTATCATATACTGTTGATACATATATCAGGTCACAGAGTGATACATTTCCCAAACAAACTGATATCTACAAGTGTGCCTTAATCATTGAGCCAGGACAGAATTTCTCAGTGAAGGTTTGATAGTAAAGCACATCTGGCAGGGAACATTCCTTGGAATCTTTAAGCAAATGGGCAAGCATTTGAGTAAGTTTATTTACTAAAACAATTAAAAACTGCCTCGAAAACACACGTCAGCTAGGTTATTTTCACGAAATGGTGACCTTGGGTCAACCACAGGAACTTGCACTGGTCTGCTAAAGGCATATATATATATATATATATATATATATATATATATAATATATATATATATATATAATATATATATATATATATATATATATATATATATAAATATAATATCGGCTCGAAGTTGTACGGCTCCGCAAAAAACACTCGTATACGATGACGTCAAACAGAGAAAAATACCATGGGGTTATATATATATATATATATATATATATATATATATATATATATATATATATATATATATATATATATATATATATATATATATATATATATATATATATGCATATAATACACACACATACTTATTGAACACGCCATAAATGTACTGCATTGTAAGCAGGAAGCTCAATGCTGATCAAATGCTAAACTTATTCTCTTAATAATAATATTTTATGATCCATATTTACTTATGTTTTGTCGAGATTATATATAGGTGAGCAGTGTTTGCTAATGAACCTTACACTACACATTTTATGTACCGGGCCGGACAAATCTATGGGCAATGCTCATTTTAGGAAAAGAGACGTTGATGGCGCCGTAGCCTTTACAAATATATGTAGAATGATGCTCCAGTTGTTGAACAACCACATCTCAGTTATAAACGAACATTCGACCGGTTGAAGCTATGTCTAATTATGACTGCGGTATATTGGTACTGTTCAGACACATACCCAACTACTGGTTAATGAATTTGGCTTGCATCTCAAACCCAGATGAAGCAGTCTAATCGACTTATTAATGAAATAAAATGTTAAATACAATGATAATGTTCTACTATTGATACTCTATTCCACTGTTCGTTTTCAATAGGGATAACGCAACCAGATATGCCAGTTCCCAAAAACATCAAGGTGCCACTGTGGGGTAACACGCAGATCGCCGAGTGGCTTGGCAGGAATGGTGTCGGTGATTTTGAAACGAAATTCAAGAAGTTTGCAGGTGAAGATCTTCTGATGCTGAAAAAATTTGCCACGAAGCGCCTGAATTTTCTATGGTTCTCTGATAAAGGATCTTGGCTTCGTTAATCCTTATCACATTGCACGTTTCAAGAAGGCATTGGAAGATATGGAGTAGTCCTTCGGTACTCAATACTGTACTGTCACAGAAGATGACCTTTTTTTTCGAACATCACTGTCCACATCATCATCATCGTCGTTGTCGTCTTCCCTGGAAGCAAAAGTGCAACCGCCTATTAGGGGAAGAACTTGTGCAAGGCCATATATACTAAAGTCAGGGCACTTCGTGACTCAGTAAAGAAACTCAATTCTAAATAAGTTACAGCAGGGAACACCATAATCGAGAATATTTCATAAAGCAATGATAATTGAATAAGTAGTTTCTGGTGAAGGTAAATTTGTAAAACTGTCATTGATCTTTTTATATAAATTACAGATAAGGTAAGATGAATTACCTCTTGCGTTGAGCTGATTGTAACAGAGTATTTAGACTTTATGAAGAATTGCCTGCTTTTCTAGAATGTGAATATTGTTTAATATCCAATCGTTTCTTTGTAAGCCTCCTTTCGATTATTACATTGAGCCTTGCAGCCATTAATGCTTGAAAAGCAACTGAGAAATTTCTTTAATAATTCATTATAAATGCGAACTCTTACGAATCCTCTTGATCATCATCCTCTTCATTGTGAGTGTATATGGTGTAATACTGCAAGCTGAATTAATTTGACGTTAGTTTAATGTACCCACTGCTTATGTGAGGCGATCCGACCTGCAGAGGTCATTTAACTTCCATTTGATTAACAGCGATATTACCTTTTTACATCGACGTTACGTTCTTGTTAATATATGGAATGAATTTCAAGTTCAAATGGCATGATTGCAAACATGCTTGAAAAAAGATGCTTGAAAACATGCTTGAAAAAGAGGATAAAGTAGCATGCACATATGTAAATCGTAAAAGTACTTGTACTAAGTTTAAATGAAATTTGCCCAGTCATGTCTGAGCGAAAAGCAAAGCACGCAGCCAAATCAAGTAGTTCCTACCCACACACACACACATACACACACACACACACACACACACACACACACACACACACACACATATATATATATATCTATATATATATATATATATATATATATATATATATAT
Organism: Ptychodera flava; assembly: GCF_041260155.1. NCBI lineage: Eukaryota > Metazoa > Hemichordata > Enteropneusta > Ptychoderidae > Ptychodera > Ptychodera flava. The sequence goes on from NC_091931.1 coordinate 22,238,843, forward strand.
ATATATATATATATATATATATATATATATATATATATCGTTATTCCCCGAGGCTGTAGGCCGTGGGTATAGCGATGTGCTTTTGGTAGATATACATATTCACATAGATAGATAGATAGATAGATAGATAGATAGATAGATAGATAGATAGATAGATAGATAGATAGATAGATAGATAGAAAGATACATACATACATACATACATACATACATACATACATACATACATACATACATACATACATACATACATACATACATACATACATACATACATACATTTTTTTTCGTGTACTCATATTATATTTGTC